>NC_133494.1:6478492-6479743 GCF_025370935.1 Choristoneura fumiferana
ACAAATTTTCTGTGTTTTTAACAAATTTAATTTAAGTAGAACCTTGTTTCTTATCCGCTTCTAATCTTGCATGTCGAATTCTACCCGATTCCAGAGATTAGGTAGATTAATGACTGAAATGTGATATAACTGTTTAAGGGGCTGTTTCACCGTCCCGTCATTGATTGAGCGTTAACCGACGGTTTAATGTGATGCCGTCTCCGTCTATTCGAACAAAACAAATAGAGACGGCATCACATTTAACCGTCAGTTAACACTAATCAATGGATGGTGAAACAGCTCCTTAGAATACTAAAAATCTGACGGATAAATATGATGGCGTCTCTGTTTTTGTTTTGTTCGAATATTCTAGAACCAACTGACTGGCTACAAATATCAAAGATTTTGCTTTACATTGCTTCTTGAATAAACTTTAAAGTGTATAAACAAAAACTAATTATTTTTAAAATTTGCTGAACTAGTGTTGTTCAGTTTGACTACGATCTATGTTTTATTATATATTTATGTTACGGGTCACACCGGTATAACGTTTGGTCCTGTCCTCTCGTTTGTTTATTTGTCTGTCCGTATGTCACAGATATTGTATTCGGAAACTACGAATGCTTTTAACTAAATTTTGATGGCAGTTATCTTTTGTAAACAGCTAGGCAGTCAAAACAACAACTGGCTGAGATAAATCTAAGTCCACAGCAGACGACGTCGCGGGCACATCCAGTGTAGCATAATTTCAAAACTTCTGCGCTGGTTGGTTTTGTGGCATCAACATTTAGCTTAGCCTCTTCGCATATTTATTTCTAATAGAAAGAAGCACCTCCAGTTTTGCTGATACACCCCATCGTTAGCTTTATTGCGACTAGTTTTCCTTGACTATTTTAAGTCCCCGTCGAAGCCTCCATTTTTATGAGATCTACGTGATATGGATGCTGAATGATTCCATTTAGATTAATGCTGGCTCATCAATAAGTTCAAGGAGTAACGCAAGTTCAACTCTGTGCTCTTTCTTTGTCAGTTCAGTTTTGATTTTAAGCTCTTTGCCGAAGAATTATAATTTGGATTATGCATCTCGAGCGTAATAAAGTTTAATAACGATATAACGTATTAAAATATTACATCATAAAATGAAAAAAAACTAATTTTTTTGTTTTTTTTTTTGTTTCAGGTAACACAACCATAACACATAACAGTTGGCAGCCATTCACGTTACGAGATCGCCTCAATCAACAGTTTTGAACAAGATAAGGCATAAATTAA
>NC_133494.1:6488495-6584718 GCF_025370935.1 Choristoneura fumiferana
GTGGTTAGAAAACCTGACTACGAAGCTTGAGGTCCCGGGTTCGATCCCCAGTCGAGTCAGAATTTTTTATGAAAAATATGAATGTTTATTCTCGAGTCCTTAGTGTTTGATAGGTACTTAAAAATGTGTATTATCTATTCAAACATATTTATCCGTCGCCTAGTAAGTAAGTACCCATAACTCAAGCTTTGTTTACTTTGGGACTTAGGTCAATTGATGTGTTTATAGATTCTGCATTTAGGATCAATCAGAAATATTGCAAATAATATCGCGAGGGACTTTAAATTTAAATTAGATTTGAACTTTAAGATACAACCCTGTGATTAACATTAAGTCATATGCGAATAAGTTTCGCACTGTTTACTAAAAGCAAGCATGAAATAAGTTTATGTTTTATAGTAGCAGCAGATTCTGATGCGGACCATTTATTTTTGGATACATTTTTTCTTTTGTTGCTTATGCTGCGAGTTCATACTTCTTTACAATTTTAAGAAAGAAGTACTACCCTATAGCTTTTGTATGAAATCCTTACTATGAAATATACTTTTCATCGCGAGAACTTGTTTTTTACGGTTGCAAGCAGCAATAACCCCAAGAATTTCAAATTGATTTCAAGTTCCTTTATCTGTCCTAGAGAAATCGTTTTGACAGACTGACGCAGTACGTGCGATGAAGTAACCGTTTTGTCCTTGCAAGGCACGGAATTCTAAAAATACTTAATCTAAAGTATGGTATAGAAGAAAGGCAATAAAGGATTAAAAGGACATATCAAGCTACACTCAAGATATTATGTCTGTGCTCAAGTGTTTTCTGTATTGATGTGGTGTAGTGGCAAAGCGTCCATAGAACCCTAATTGAATCTAATTCTGGCATCTAATTGAGTAAGTATTTAAGTGATATTAGGACATATATAAATCATATTATTGAATTCCTATCACGATATTATTTACTAGCATAGCTCCGCTCCTTATCCGGCCGCAAGGGTACGACCCTTCAGCTATTTGTAGAAACATTTTAGCAACGGTCGCCGATACCGATTGGGTCAATATAAGCTTACAACGGTTCACGCATTAACCTTGCAGGATTCTGTGACATATCTATAATTATTTACGTCAACATAGATTGTTTTGGGTTTCGATATAAATAAGTCATCGTCATCATTCGATTCACTGAACCAACATTGCAGCGTCGCAACATTATGGTGAGTGCCCAATGTGTGGCGCTCCAATTTATACTATACGATGTTCTTTTAAAAAATCCTTCTCAATGTATTTTACGGTGTCCGGTGTGTACAGTCGAGTACGTAAACTTCCGAGCAAAAATTTGATCAAAAATATCTTAACACGCTTTTACGCCGTTAACAATAGAGTCGTGTTCACATATTTTTACCCGACTGCTGCTGGTTATGTTTTTTGACACGTAAAAATAAACCGTGGTTATCTAGTGGTTTAGAAACAATTGGCGGAGTAATGTGTCGGAGGCCAATATCCACTTTGGGTCGCTGAGCCGGCGAAGTAAGTAGTATCTAATGGTTTGACATAATTATGGCCTCTCACGCAGAGGATCGTGGATTCAAACCCCGGCTCGCACCTCTGAGTTTTTCGAAATTCATGTGCGAAATTACATTTGATATTTGCCACGAGCTTTACGCTGAATTTAATTACCTGCTAACTCACCATTACATTTTCCAGAGGAGTAAATTTAAAAGTAAAAGCCCTTTTAATTCTCTCTTTCCAATGGTATGGAGCAACGGAAAACAGAAGAGCCAAATTAGGCTTCAACGAATGACCGGCGACACTACAGTCTCTTTACATCTTTACCTTTGATGTGAAGCACCTGGCAGTTCCAAAGCGCTGAAGCACCTTAGAACTCGTATTGCGACAGTATGCTAGTCCACCCGGGCTCAGTAGATGGATGGATTATGCGGATTTCGTATAGCATGCTACAATAGTGCTTGTTAAAATCAAAAGTGAATACAGCAGCTTTTCACAGCAGGTAAATGTCGAATTTTGTTTATGGTTAGTTTAGTTTTCTTGAACCTTGAGCTCTTAATTTATGAACAGCATCTAATTATAACAACAGAAATAGTGATCATCTCACAATACAATAGGTCGATGAATATTAACAACTCCCGCCCGGCGGGCGGGTATTTATGCTATCTCACAAACAAATTATGACGTCGTTATGAAATAACGAAGAGAGGTAAATGGCTTATTACGGTTAGAGTGCAAATAATTTATTGAATCAGGCATTACTTTGCGGAAGTCCATATCAATGAAATAAAAGAATTTCTTTGCTCACCCGTGAGCCCGCGACCTTATGATAGCTAAGCTTGTGCAAGATATGCGTGTTCATGCAGTTCCTCCACTTCCACACTGTACTCGTAAGAACACACAAAATCACACAAACCCATCAATCACCACCACCATACTACGCTGACACGTTTCGTACTCATCAGAGCTCATCTTCAGAGCAAAACAACTGTACACCATGCTACCAGATGTTAGACTAATCACAACAAACGTTTTCATTTGTTACTTAACTCCCTAAGTACCCACCTATATTTTTCTCAAGTAAAACAAAACTACCCACAAAATATTAATAAATTTCATTAATATTATGTTTAGATATTGTTTTTTTATTGTTTTTATTTTTTATTTTTTTAGATTAGAATGCAACTTTAAGGGCCTGTTTCACTACTCATTGATAAAGTTTATGTGACAGATATCTGTGATGCCGTCTCGGTTTGTTTTGTCCGAATAAACAGAGACGGCGTCACATTTAATTTTATCTGTCAAATAAAATTAATCACAGAAAATACATTAAAATCACTAAATATGAATAAACTACAGTTTTCAGCCACATAAATATCTACAGCATTTGATCTATGTGCAATGTATTGGAATTACAATATACCTATGTAAAATACCTACTATCTATATTTATCGTACTGTTTTTAGTCAAACTAAAAGGATGAACGGCTATACAGGGTTACAAATAACTGTAGTTGAATGCGTTCCAGTGAATGATTGTGTTTGTAAATAATGTTCCTGGTTTGCGGCATCGTGGCACTTTTTAATGGTTTCAGAGGTTTATGTTAATCAGAACTTGAGAATTTATTATTATTTTAATTTCATTTTTTGTTTGTAACCATAAGATAAAGGCACCAACCAATTAACCCACTCATTTATTGATAGGAGATTCTCCCTACATACTACATTATATATTAAACACTAGCTGTTACACGCGACTCCGTCCGCGTAGAATTCATTTATCGCTATCCCGTGGGAACTATGCCATTTTCCGGGATAAAATTATCCTATGTTATTCCCCGAGACTCAAACTATCTGTATAATTGAATTTCATCTAAATCAGTTCAATGGTTTTGACGTGATGAAGTAACAAACAAACAGACTTACAAACTTTTACATTTATAATATTAGATCATCATCATCATCATCAGCCGGAAGACGTCCCTTAGAACGCCGCAATGAACGACAACTCGCCACTTGCATCCACCGGTTTCCCACCACTCTCACGATGTCGTCAGTCCACTTGGTAGGAGGCCAACGCTTCATCTTCCGGTTCGTGGTGATATTAAGTGACAATGCTTCACGAAACATTTGGGTGGGTTTTATTTTTCATCATTTTCTGCCTATACGTAAATACCCCTCTGCTGGAATTGTACTGGCAATCAAACTGCTTCACAACAAAAAGCATGTTTCACGATGTTTTTCTTCACCCAAAAGCTCACGTTAAATTTCAAATGTAATATTTTGCACAGTCAAAATTCTGAAATGGTTAGAGCGGGTTTGACCCCACCTATAACATACTCGTACATAAGAAAAACTTAAGCAAAGTATTTATTTATTTATTTAATGAAATTGCACAGTACATACATGTTACTGTAGTACAATCTAGTAAGGGTGTTGCATTTTTTTTATATTAGAAAGGCCAGACAAACGAACTAGTGGGTCACATGATGTTAAGTGATCAATAGACACCCGCAGCGCTTTACGCGATGCCAGTGCGTTGTCGGCCCTTTAGAAAATTGTACACTCGCCTCTTAAAGGCACCCAGGTCGTAACTCGATGGGAAGACCCCAGCGGGAAGCTCGTTCCAGATTTTGCAAGTTCGCGGCAAAAAAGACCGCTTAAAACGCACCGTCGAAGACTGCCATTCATCAACATGATGTCGATGAAATGAACGCTTACGACGGGTGGATCTGTAATGGAACCCCGCAGCTGGAATGAGGTCGAAGAGTGCCTCAGAGCATTCCCCGTTGTAGATCTTATAGAATACACAAAGGGAGCTAACAATATCAATATAACAATGTTTAGGTAATTTCTTAAATCTTAAAGTAAAGGCTCAAGCGTAGGTAAAAAACTCACTAGACCATTACAGCTTTTTTTTATTACAGAATGTTATTTCTGTTTTGGACACTATATTTCATTAAGCTAAATTAAGCAAATAACACCCCTCTTTTTGCGTCGGGGGTTAAAAAGAAACTACTTTATAGGGCAAATGTTTTGTACGAGCTTTTTCCTTGAATAAAAGGCACGAAACAAAAAGTTTTTAACCATATGCCTACGTGGAAAATTTGTATCGGTTTTTGCCATTTTATTTGAAAGTTTACGCTCAATCGTATTTGTAGGTAATTTTCTCCCTTAGCACGCTCGAGTAGGCACCGTGCTTAATCGCTTCTGCAGTTTCACTTTCAAGGCATTGCTATTTTTACTGCACAACGATTTGCTTTAACATTCCCGATTTATGGTTTCCTGGTTCTGAAAGCCGAATTTAAACCGATGCTTATTCAGTTATTCAGTGGACTGAAACACAATTTTTCAAATGGTTTCCAGTATGATTTAAATGCTTGATTTGATTTGGAGTTTTGACAAAGAATAAAAAATGAGGGTTGGCAGTAGGTTTACCTAGCAAACCAAAGATTGAATTGAGAATTCAGTATTCAGTATTAATTTAATTAAACAGTTCACATAATATTATATTAAAACAGATGCCCTGCTGGGGCGTAGCAATAATTACATCAAGTTAACGTAATAATTATATAAGATGATAGTTTCATTTTTTCTAAGGGACAATTCTTGAAATCAAACCTCCTCTCTTATATTATATCTACTATTTTAAAGTACTTAGCATCTGTGTGTTGCTACAAAACTACAGTTCAAATTACACAAACAAACAGAATTACTAACAAGTAATAGCAGTACTTTGTTGTTAACTTTCTCTACATAGTTCTGTTTTTGTTCTGCTTATTATGGTGGCTACGTTATTACGTACCTACTGCTAATAAAAACAAAATTAATTTTATGAATTAAAGCTGTAATTTTTACAACTCTACTCTTAAATCAAAGTCAGCGCATTTGTTCAAATAATTCGAATGGTATTTTCGAGTTCCTAAAGTAATTTTAATAATTTATCCCTAGCTGATCCTGGCTTAGCTCGACCATCGATTTCTAATACATTACGTATGTTATTAATTAATTAAACGTGGTGCTATGAGCGTTGTCGAACGAGCAATGAAAAGAGAGTTAGCGTAGATGGGTGGGCCCATATGTAAATGATTTGCATATAACATTATGGTGATTAGGGTAGCGTTCGTTACGCGGACTAAGTAAGCTTGCTGTCAGGAATATTTAGCTTACACGGACCCACCGATGTAAGCAAGACGAATCTACAGAGGCTTAGCGCGTCATGTAGCGTATGAGTTTCACGTTAAACCCGGCTGGTAACTGCTTCGGGCTCAAGCTGTTTTGGAGCAAATTAAAGGATAAGTTATAGGATAAAGGATAGGTTGCTTTTGTATATTTTTTTCGTTTGCTATCTTTTAATACCATGTGTTTTATGTGCGATAAAGAATATAATAATAATAAAATAATAAAGGAAAAAAATCTTTTTTTAAATTAATTTAATAGTTTTTCTTACTCGAAGTATCCTCCTAATGTTTAAAACTAAGGTTATAATTATTTTAGTTCATTTAGAGCTATTGCTTTCATGAACTATTTCTTGAAGCTACATACAATAGGGCGCAACGAGGGTAGGTCCTCATCTTGTTCTTCTTCTCAGTCGCTTACTCTTGGCAGAGCAGTCGTGGTCACGCGAGACGCTCGGTAGCGCTTCACTACCGTGCGCCATTTATCCCTTGCTGAGGCCTGTCTTGCGCATTCGTTGAGGGATTTGTCAGTCAACGACTTGATTTCCTCATAGTCAGAGGCAAAAATATGTTATACGCCAAAATTAAAAATCGAGCCTTAGCCTGTATATTTTTATTAATTGTTGTGGTAGCAGGAATAAAAAAACTCATTAAGTATAAATTTCAGCGGTTTTTTTTTCTATTATGGCAGGAACAGCAGCAGCATTTTTATTCTAGATCTAGAAATAGGTACATCCCTGTAACAGACAGACACATAGACGGACAACGAAGCGTCAGTATGCATCAGTAAGAATCACGGAACTCTGTCAAAAAAGACAATAAAAATTACGCTACGTACCTATACCAAATTTCAAATGATTTATTCAGTAAATAGGCCGCAATGGGCACTTTTACACGTCATTTTTTAAACTACCAGCGCTTTCGGAAAGACCATCATTGCCAAGAAGAATGCGCCGCAAGAAACTTGGCAGAGTCATTTTTTTCATAATAATATAATTACAAATAAAATACTTAAAAACTTTATTTATCAACACAAAATATACATAGATCGATTGATAGAAAAAAAAATTAAAACCTTAAAAACTATATTATACAATTAAAGAAAAAAAATACAAATAACAATAATAATACCAATTGTAACACCCATAGCTGCAAACTTTTTACTAAAGTATTTCGGATCAAATAATTGCATCGTTTCAAAGAGAACCGTGGATTCAAACTGAACATCACTTATATGCGAATAAAGCACCCGCAGATAATTTCAACAAAGAGGCACACAACTTATTTCCCGACGAAGAAATCCCTCGCTGATCTCATGATTCTAACCTAGAATCACTCGCTATCGCTCGTGATTCAATTGTAGAATCCTTCGCTTACTCGGGATTCAAAATCAACACTCGCACCAAAAAACGACTTTGCTCTCTTGTTGCACAAATAACTATTGCATTTTGTGAACTTAAAGAATTTCTTTGCTCACCCGCGATGATGAGTAAGGACTCATCATCAGAGTCTCGACTGTGAAGATGAGCTCTGGTTGAGTTCGAAACGTGTCAGTGTGGTGTGGTGGTGGTGATAGATGGGTTTGCGTGATTTGTGTGTGTTCTTACAGTGTGGAGGTGGAGGAACGTTTGTTGTGATTAGTCTAACATCTGGTAGCATGGTGTACGGTTGTTTTGCTCTGAAGATGAGCTCTGATGAGTACGAAACGCGTCAGCGTAGTATGGTGGTGGTGATTGATGGGTTTGTGTGATTTTGTGTGTTTTTACGAGTACAGTGTGGAGGTGGAGGAACTGCATGAACACGCGTATATTGCATAAGCTTACCCATCGTAAGGTCGCGGGTGAGCAAAGAAATTATTTTAGTTCATTGATATGGACCTCCGCAAAGAAACGCCTGATTTAATAAATTATTTTGCATTTTTTATTAAAGATACGCTTGAAAAGCCAACGCAAATTGGCAAGTTTGGTAGTGGAGCTATTTAGCTCCAAGTAGTGTTGACAGCCACTTTAAATCTGTATTCGCTTGTTTTGTGACTCAGGATGGTGCTTCTGGTGATTTTAATGACATAAAATATACTTTTTTACTTTTTAAATGCCTACCAGTATACCATGTTTTACAACGTATACCTACTTTTAAATTTAAGAATTTTATTGAATGTTAAGAAAAGGTAAAAAGGAAGTCGGTTGTTTATTTTTATTAAACCCCAATAGGTTATAATTAGATGAAAACTTATAGTTTACTAAGTAGCTGTTGCTCGTAACTTGGTCTGCAAAGAGTTAATTTATCGCTATCTTGCAGAAAATATGCAATTTTCTGGTATTAAAACTATCATACGCCCTTTCCATGGTTTCAAAACATCTAAATAATATCATTGCAACAAAATTGCTTAACTGCTTCAAGCGTCAAGAATTGACAGACAGAAAGAAAGACAGTGATGCTTACCCGCGGCTCCGTCCGCGCAGGATTCGTTTATCGCTGTCCCGCAGGAACTATGCAATTTTCCGGGATAAAAACTATCCTATGTCCTTCTCCGGGACCTAAACTATCTGTATACCGAATTTCATCTGAATCGGTTCTGTGGTTTGGACGTGATGAAGTAACAAACAAACAAACAAACAGACTTACAAACTTTCGCATTTATGATATTAGTGGGATTAGTGGGATTGTTATCGTCATATTCGCCATCATGTCACTTAAAATATACAGGTAATATTGAATATAGGCTTTCCCAAAGGATTTTCACGGCACCGGTTATGTAATACCGGGTGGGCCCTGTAACTGGAGCAAAAAATGAAACACAGGTTCTGCTACTCAAATGGAACTACTTTAGTTCTGCAACTTTCAAAAATTAAGTAATTTTATCATTAGGCATGTTTATTCCAAACAAATTAAACGGTATTTTCAATGTACGGCATCCAAATAGTCTAAATGACATCGCCTGTCACGTAACAAAATGACGGACTTCGCAATACAATGCTTTTCCAATTAAACTTTAAACTATAATAAAAATCATAATATGTTATTTTCAAAAGTAATAGAACTAAATTAGCTCGCGATGTAGAGTGGAAACTTTTAATTTTTTGCTCCTGTTACAGGGCCTACCTTGTATATTAAACGTTCATTCTCAGGACAATATAGTACATTCGATGCTTAGCAGAGGTAACAGATGAGTGAGATGAGACAGTACAGCACTCACCGAAGCCATTGGCTTCCCATGATTATTACCAGATAGTCCGTCTATCTACCTAGTCAGTAAACGTTCTTATAACTTACAGTAAATAGGTCCTTCGCGTACCTATAATTTTTAAACCAGTGTGACCCTAGCTCAAGTATAACAGAATTCACAAACTTTTCGCACATCAAAGCGCCTCAGCAAAAATGTAAATGAGATACGGAAATAACTGTTATTCAAATTATCATATTGGAACGAAAAAGTTTATTCCGCAGTTACTTATATTATATTCATAGGCAGTAATTAAAAAACAATGTTAATTTATCTCCATCGATGAAAGCTGCCTGTTTTAAATGCTGCTTGCCTAGGGGAAAATGTACGCTTGCATGAACGTCATTTGTGTTACCGTCATTGTCTATTTATCGTTATTTTTGGTGTAAATTTACACCCGAGGGAACAAATTTACGTCACCGCAGTGAGCACGGTTTGGGGTCATGGTCGTGTGCTAACCATAGAGCTATTCTTATCATTTTACAAGGGGTTGATTAAATAACTGAAAACCTCACACACCCCAACAAACTTTTACTTTTATTTTTAGTTAGTTTATTCCGTTTATTTTTAAATACTGTAATTAATTATTTAATTTAAAAAAATCGTATATTATGCTAAGGGTCTGCTTCACCACTCATTGATCTATACTCGTACTTGTCATTTACGCTACGTTGTTTTTAGAAGAAAATCAAAACTGGCAGAATAATGGCCAGTATTTAATTAGCTAAATAATGATCCTCGCAATGATATTATTTATTTCGTGTATACTGTAATGCTAATTTTAGACCGGGCCCAGTGGAAAAAGGATGGAAAACAAAACACAACCTGCTTTAACGAATAATGTAAGTAATCGATTCTGAACAAACTACTTTCAGGTTTCCAATAATTTCATTAACACCTTGTATTCATTCAGTAAACCAAAGTAGCAACAAGGTAATTTTAAAGTAATTTTAAAGGCAACCAGTTAGGGGGGACACATCACTTCCCGTCTCAAAAGGCCCTGATGGTAGAATGGGCAGCAGCGCTCTTTGTGCCAACTATATACGAAGTTCGAACTCCAGCACTACGCTGTAGAAGGCAAGGGGAAACTACTATATCGTTTTTCTAAGAAATTAAAGTTTTTCAAATACATAGGTACCTAATTAGAAATAAAAGAAAAACTTTTGGACTCAACACACCTATGTCTTCTTTACCCATTCATATATATTGGCTTCAATATATTTAAATTTCTGTGCACGACCAACCCTTTTCCAATTTTTGTAAAGATGATAATACAAACTCAATACCTACCAACTCGGTCTATACTGTATGTACATTGTATACATATTGCATATTGCATTGTATTGTGGGAACTATGGCCCAAGCCCTCTTGTTCTGAGAGGAGGCCTGTGCCCAGCAGTGGGACGTATATAGGCTGGGATGATGGATGATGATGACATATTGCACAAATAGCTACGATGACATAGCTGACACGGTCCACCAGATACGAGAATATTGATTTATGCAAAATAATGTGTGCTCGACCAATTTCACACGCTGTGGGCTACAGTGCACTAGTTTTCCTTCATTCATATGGAGATGGCACTTTGTATTAAATTTACTTTATATGGGATATCACGAAACGGATCCGGCATGTTTTGTCCCGTGGTTTTAAGTTCGAATGAACAGCCCTGTAAAGTATCACTGAATTTTTTATCTAGTAAGATAACGTCACGTCACAAGGCGATCCACAACCAGTTTTTATAACCATGGGGAAATCTTTTCTTTCATACGATAGGCGGGAAGCCAAGTGTAAGTTTGCGACTCAACCGCAAACGGTGTCCGCTTCCAGTGGCCATATAGCTAAATCTTTCAGATAGGTAAGAAGGAGAAGCAGGGTTAAACAGGACATTATAAAGAAGGCAAAGGGTATGAATGTCTCTGCGACGACGAATAGGTAGCCAATGAAGCTGTGCGGAAGTGGGAGACATGATCATACTTACGTAGACCATAAATATACAGTCACGAGCACCAATATCTGACACAACAAGCTTGCATAAATATCTGATACGACTCTATTTCTAGGGCCGGAAGGACGTGTCAGATATTTTTGCACGCTTCGCTGTGGCAGATATTAATGCTGGTGACTGTACACACATTCTGCAGAAACCGTCCTGAGGAAATTTACACAAACCTGCGAAGAAATTCATTGGTGTGCGTGAAGTTTTCAATCCGCACTTAGCTCGCGTGGGAAAAATGGTTCAATGGTGCTCTCGTTCTGAAAGGAGTTCTGTACCTTGCAGTGGGAAGTTATATAGGCCGAGATTTAGTTACAATGGTGTCGTCTTTTTCTTTATTTCCTTTTATTAATAGCTCAATCACTCGACTAATATTTTCATAGGTCTTTTATAATTAGGTTTTGAAAGTAGATTTCATTTTAAATTTTACTTCAGGAATATACATTTAAAAACTACTACTTAAAGCAGTAGGCCCGGGATTTCAGAAAACTTCAAGATTACCGTTAACTCGGACGTGGAAAAATGCAACTGAGAAAATGCAATATTTTCACCCGCATAAGGATTTCACTTGTCAGCTAGAAGGCGAAGAAAATATTCTAATATGCATATACAAAACGATTATAATCTGAAATAAATTTGCATTTCAAAACATTTCTTTGCGTGCTTTTTTATGTCGAAAACTAATCCTTCTATCTCTTAAGATCCATTCATTAGATCCATTATAGATTTACTCAGATGACCTTAATAGTTTTCGACTCGTTATATAATTATGAATTACGAGGCTGCTAGTAACTAGCGAGAAGTGGTCTTGTTTTAAAAACGTAAAAAAATAAATAAATAGAAACCACTCAAGTTGGACCCCTTATCTACTAGATCAAAGTTATTGCAAGTCAGGCTTAGTTTGCCTCTTTAAAGTCGTGTGCCATAGGCTAGGCACAATCTTTATAGAAATTTGTTTGTATACTTTTTTTACTAATTTTAAATTAGGTATTCATGTTTTGGAACTCTCATTGTTTTTGATTTATCAGTCTTATTAAAGCTACGTATGAGTAAACACGTGTTTTAAATCTAGTAAACTCGTAGGCCCTTAAGGCACCCAATCAATAACGGTCGAATCACCCTATTTTGCTCGATCTCAAACTACTTTTTCTTACCAGCAGCCATAATCGTAGACTATTTTGCATTTTTGCATCGAGTTTTCAAATTATTATTACTCTAACGAACAATAACCTCAGTTAACTGGTATCAAAGCACTAAGAAAAGTTATCCATAAATACTTCTTCTGAATATTACGTAGTGCTGTAAATTCAAAAGAACTGTGAGATTTTACGCCTTGCCGGTGCACTGTTCCAATAACGCCGGTTGGCTGATGTTGCATTTTTAGCCGTTCTTTTTAGCTTTAGCATTATTTTCAACGCATTTATGAGCAATATAATAAGCAGGCAGCTACGTCTTTAGGGTAAAACTTTTAAAATGTCTTTAATTTAAAAGTAGGAAAAACACGGTTAACCAGCATTACTACACTAAAAATAAGTTGCACCAAGCCAAGCTATAACGGACGACCAATGTCAAATCAGCCGTTATACTCGTAAATCCGGTAAAAATCTTTTTTTAGACGAAATTTTACTGTTTCTCTCTTTCTCTCTCTTCGTGTGTGTGCGTGCGTGCGTGCGTGCGTGTGTGTGTGTGTAACAAGCGCAGCGTAGGACGCCCACACTGACGACATGGTCGGATGACCTGGTTAAAGCCACGTGCTCACGGTGGATGCAGGCCGCTTCTAACCTAAGCAACTGGAGGTCTATGGGGTAGGCCTATGTCCAACAGTGGACAACGGCTGATAATAATATGATGACGCTTGCTTTATAAATGTTCTAACACAATAGAACTATGCACTTCCCGATGCACTCAAATACACTGGTGTATGGTGAGAGTCTGTCAGCTTAGTGCTTGTTTATTTTTTAATTACCTCTAACCGCCTTGTGACTTGGCACTAAGTACTTCCTAGTAACATATCTGACTAGGTCTTACTCCATTCTATGCTGGCTTAAAAGAATGTGTGAAAATGATGAGCCGAAAATTAAAACTGACTAAGTGGCTCAGCTTAAAAAGCATCCAAAGAAAGTGATGTCATAAACTAAGGGCGATGATGATGAAACTAAGGGCGACCCACCAGGCAAGGAATCAGAAGCAAACCGTCGATCTCTTGCCAAGTTCATTAACTATGACAGCATTATAGGTATTGCTTAAAGGAAATAATAAATCGAATTGAAAAACAAACTTAGCTTTACAGTTGAAAAACCTTATCCTCGTTCGGGTTTGTAATTGATAACGATTTTTTAATACGTACTTTGTAAGCCTTTCCTTTATTTTTGCTGTTGGTTTTTGTGACAGACAGACGGACAATAAAGTCATCCTATAAGGGTTTCCTATTTACCTTGTGAAACACGTAACCCAAAAAAAAACACAGGATCAAAATGAGTAGAGCAATGAACCCTATATTAGTTTTGCTCTCGAAACTGTAACTTTTAGTTTCACGCGCTTTCAAATAAGTAGTGAGAGAAAATATTCGCTATTTACTCGAGTATCAAAGAGGTAGGTAAACTTTGGCGAGACGTCTGGAATTTTCTTTAAACTGCTAAAAGTTTGTGATTTTTGCCTTCGAATCGAAGGTCGATCGCTTCTATAAATATCTACCTAAAAGAACAAACTCTTTTTGCGTTTTCTGATTTGTCATATCTCATTAAAATTTGCGTCAGCCCTTTTCATACGTTTTCGCCACATCAATCTTTTTTGTGTATCTGAAACAACAAACTTGTCACTTTAATCAACTAAATAAATAATGGCAAACTGGTTGATTATTTCCACTGTATCGTAGCCAATACCAAGCTGGAAATTAAATCATTAATCGATACTCTTCTTGTATGATGTATTGATGTTCAACTTTTTTTTATTCCACATACAATCTTTACTAAGTTTTATACCAGAGTCAATATTTTACAGAGAGTCGATATTTTGATCATACCCTCTTAAGGTCGTCCGTCCACCGTGCCTCAGGGCGCCCTTCACTACGTTTTCCCGTCCGTGGTCTCCATTCGAGGACTCGTCCACTCCACCGTTCATCGGTCCTGCGACAGACGTGGCCAGCCTAGCGCCACTTCAGCGAACTAATTTTTTGAGCAACGTCGGTGACGCTGGCGGCGGATGGATGCGTGGGGCTGAAGACAGTGTTGTGGCGCGCACGGGACTGCTGTGGGCTAATGATGATGATGATGAGAGATGACTAGAGAACTTTTATTACTCTCACATCTGGCCGAATTGTCTAACGCGCGAGTGCTCGCGATCGCATTTACCATCTTTTTCTACCCTCATCCTGCACCGTGTGACAGAAAGAAGTGGTAAAAGATTGTGATTTCTTGTCCATTAGACAATAAGGCCTCTTCCTTAGTCATCTTTGGTAACACTCACAGTAAAATATAGGTAGATCAGTAAAGTTATTCTAAAACCAAGCACGTCGTGCGTTAAGAGCGTTTATACCTGCTGAGCTGACAATGTAGCATTTTTGACAGTTTTTCTCGATTATTCCATAAAAATTCAATGAAAATTATAAATGTGGTCTAGAGGGATAGAACTGTTTTTAATATATAATAAAAATTAAATGTGTCTACTCCAATAATTACGCGTGATAGACTTTTATTTTCTTTTAAAAATCTTTAATAAACATTTGTTCGTTTTTAAAGAATATAAAAGTCTATCACGATTAATTGTTGGAGTATGTTTATGGGCGGTGGTGATTTCTTACCATCAGGAGACCCACTTGCTCGTTTGCCATCCAGTCGAAAAAAAAAGTAGACACATTAACTTATGTATGTATGTATGTATGTATGTAAACTCTTTATTGCACGTAAAATAAAAATACAAATACACAGAGAGGAGAACAATGTACTTATTAGTATATGAAGAACAATTCTATCAGACCACATTTATAATTTTCATTACATTTTATGGAATAATTGAAAAAACTATAAAAAATGCAACGTTGCCAGCTCAGCAGGTATAAGCGCTCTTCATCCAGGATACATAATAAAAATGTAGAAGATGACCACAAGAATGAACTATAGGTACCCCTAGCCCGTATAAGTTATTGATCACGAAATCCGGACCTAATCTGCTGAAGTGTACAAACCCAAATCAATTCAACTGATTTAGTTTAGGGCAATCAAATGGATTAGCTGAACCGTGGTCAACCGTTCAGAGGCGACTAGTTAACACAGAAGACAATTACATTTAGAGCTGTATTGCGGAGTGTACCCGATATGAGTGTACATTTTGGTTTTAGTTTTTACTAGAGTTTACCCGCGGCTTCGCACGCGTAAACTATTCGATCTGGTACAATTGATATTCCGGGATTTTATAAAATTCCCCTGGGAATTCCCAAAATTTATATGATGGTTTTCATTGAGGTTGTGTTAAGAACAACTGTCCAAAATTTCAACTCTAAACCCAGCGGTTGAAATTTCAAGATTTTATCCCTATTCCGTGGGAATATCGGAATAAAAAGTGGCCTTTGTGTTATTCCATAGAGAATCCGTTAAATCTTAAAAATCTTTGTAACTTACCTATGTTATACAAGTAACTCATTCATTCATTCATTCATTCCAGACCAGCAGCTACCTTCATACCAAATTTCATGACTCTAAGCCCAGCGGTTGTTATTATTAGTAGGAAAATTTGTTATTACTTTATTGATGCTTTTTCGTTTTTATAAAACATAGAGCTCTAGCTATGGATTTATTGCGGTATCCCGGAATGAATGTCAATTTTAATGGTCATTGCGCGCCAAGCCGCCAGCAAAAGCAAGCAAGCATAGAATATGTTATCTCTTTTTACCCTCATGCTAGGTATACCGTGTGAAAGAAAGAAGCGCTTTTGCGAATAAAGTCAGTCAAAGTCAAAGTCAAAGTCAAAGTCAAAGTCAAAATATCTTTATTCAATTTAGGCTAGAACAAGCACTTATGAATGTCAATAAAAATGTACCACCGGTTCGGAAAAACCTCTGTTGAGAAGAATCCAGCAAGAAACTCAACACGGGTGTTATGATAATGTGAAACGATTTTTTTAGGCATAAGTACGAGTGTCATATCATGAGAAACAGATCTTTTGGGGTTACGAGTGTTTTGAGAAACGGATTTTTACATAGCATAGCTAACATAACATGTAACCTAATTACGCCATCTCAAAGACACTCTTACGTGTGAATAATAAATACCAAGATCTACGTTCGGTATGTATCATATTATACCCCTGTAAGCATTTATTGTGAATCCAAAAAAACATTCGTGCATAATTTACGGAAGCATTAAACCAAATCGGCACGAGTGGCACCCAGTTGACACGTAGAAGATTGTATCTCACGACATCATGTACAACTGTTGATTTCTAAATCACATCAGTTCCATACGTGATCCACGAGTCATAGATTATGCAACGTTTGAGGGGCTCTTCTTGAATGCTTGGGATAAATAACAAGGCTTGTTTTACTTCGCGATGAATGCAGGTGCGGACGGAATTATATATGAGATGCCTATGGTACAGTCATCAGCACCAATATCTGACATAACAAACCGTGCATAAATATCTGATACGACTCTATTTCTAGGGCTGGATGGAAGGACGTGTCAGATATTTATGCACGCTCTGCTGTAGCAGATATTAATACAGGTGACTATACTTTTATTTAGTTACACTGACCTAACTATAAGCTTTGGTTTTGTAATTCTTATTTTTAAATATTTTTTGGTAGAAAGCATTTTCACTATCAGCTTTTTTACTAAATAACTGTACTTTTTGCTAACTGACTTGTCTTGTCATAGTATTTAAATGTCCTTACCAAATTTCAAGTGCATCCGAACACTGTGTGAAATTTGACCTGCAACATTTGAGGACAGCTTACATATAGGTACTCACAATATACTTGCGTAAATACGAACATTGCAAGAAAAATAAAACCGTGTGAGACGTATAATAGCTACTTGAAAAGTAATTTTAGATAACGGAATACTACCTATGTTGTTTGGCCTTATCATAATGTAACAACAAGCATGGTATTCTTAATAAAACTTTCAAATAACAAACAAGAAATTTAAAAAACTTCCTAAAAATTGTCTCATGCCACAGATATTGCATGATGCTTTAATATGTATGTACATATTTAAATTTTCATATGTTTCTTTCAGGTACATGCTCGAGACAACTTTATATCAAAACAAGGAAAGTTTTAATAGCTTGACAACAGTTTATTTTCAAGTTGACAGTAAGTAACATTTAAATTTAAAGTTTTTAGTGACATGATATAAAACACATGCATTGTTACGTATGATGAAGTAGAAATAATAGCTGTTGATAATTCATCATCACATCATCACCATTAATTCAGCCGTAAGACGTCCACTGTTGGACATAGACCTCCCACATATAGGTACCTCCAGTTGCTTCAGTTGACCCTACGGCTTTAAACAGGTCATCCATCTCATTCGTAGACCGTCCTACGCTGCGGTTACCGATTCGCGGTCTCCATTCGAGAATTTTTCGACCCCAATGGCCATCTGTTGTCCGTGCTATATGACCTGCCCATTGCCACTTCAACGGGCTAAATCGCTTGGGAAAATTAGCTTAATCAATTGTTTAAGCTACGGTTCAAATGGTGCATTATGAGACAGAGACAGGTATAAGATATTACAAGATACTATAGAGATCGAGCCAACTTGACTCAACCAAGGACAGTGGTATTCCATCACTCTATCATACTATAGATAGGGTACTTCCCTACCGCTGCCAGTGAGACGTAGTGTCTCTATTCTCTTTGGCAGTTGACACCCAAGAGTATGCTCTGTAACTGCTGCTTACACCGTGCAACTTAAGCACTTGTTTGTCTAGCAAATATGTCACCCAGTTAACTCAGAAGCAGGTAAGTTTCGGGCTAATGTGTGCTCATAAAGATACAACTGCAGCTTTATAAATTCAGTAGAAAAATTAAAATACATATATTGGTTTAAAAATACAAAAAGACTCCAAAAAATCAACTATAATTTGATTTCTTAGTAGCGACATCTCTTGTCTGGGTGAGCGGTTAGTTCCGAAATAGTGTGACGTCTGTCGACGCAACGTAGATGTCGCTTGTGCTTAAGTAGCAAAGTAGAAATAAGCAACCTGAGATATGTATGCATAGGAAAAATTCGTGTCTAGATTCCTGTCCAGCAGTGGTGTAGGGGTTATAGCACGCAGCACGGATTGCTGAGGACCTGGGTTCGATTCCCAGTGCTGGTCTCTTTTTCTGGTTTTTCTGTGCATCCATTTCTCAGTTTGTATTTACGATATGGTTTCACGGGATACCCGTAAAAGTAACAAATTTGGAGTTGAAATAAAAAAATACAAAAAGACTCCAAAAAATCAATCATAATTCAGTAGAAATTTTTAGACGAACGAACATATATATTTTTAAATGGTTTAATGCTAATCCCGATATTTTGAGCAATTTTGTGATAAATAACAGTATCTCAATTATACCGCAAATGTGCTTAAATTGTTTGATACTTAATAAAATGTTAAGCTTTAAAAATTTATTTGTTTAAAAAATGTACTTTTAAAAATCCTAATAAAACTGTGATGTTAAAAGAGCATAGCACATAGTTAAATAAAAATATCGTACTATCGTTTTATTATTTAATACGATTGCGAACTTTTGGACAGTTAGATGTTTACTGTTTGCTATTACATCACGTGGAAATGGCTTTACGGATTTAGATTAAAATTTAGCTTACAGACACATATTATAGTTAATTACTTTATAATCTGGCTTTATAACATAGCACTTTTTATCTCAAAAAATTTGCATGATATCCATAGACTAGTGTTACGGGCATTTTTCGCTTCATCATCTTTAGCAGCCTTAAATGTCTTTAAATTATAACTAGTCGAGATATTTATCCAATTTCATAGTTATAATATTAGTAGGTTAAATATAGTAGACCTCTGTACTATTATATATATATAAGTATTTAATTAACGATAGACCGCAAGCAGACAAAGACGATTGCCCACTATCGATCCTTTTCTGCCTCGAAGCCTTACCCAGCTCGCATGCCTCGGTCAGATGCCAGTTGACCTACATTCTTTCACGTTTTTAGGGTTCCGTTGAAATTTCAATCGGGCTTACAGTTCATAAAGTGGTACTGCGCGACTAACTAAGAATGCAATAAAATCATGGAAGCTGCTGCCTTATGAAATTTGGATATTTTGTATTTTCAATAAAATATTCTGATTACATTTGAAATTTACCACGAGCTTTGCGGTGAAGGAAAACATCGTGAGGAAACCTGCACAAACCTGCGAAGCAATTCAATGGTGCGTGTGAAGTTCCCAATCCGCACTGGGCCCGCGTGGGAACTATGGCCCAAGCCCTCTTGTTCTGAGAGGAGGCCTGTGCCCAGCAGTAGGACGTATATAGGCTGGGATGATAATGATGATGATTCTGATTATTCAAACATGAGTAAAACTTCGAATTAAAACTAGATTAAAACTATTACTATCACAGTTTCTGTTTCTGGAAGCTGCCGGTGTCTTTAAGTAACCTCTTAGTTTATCTAATAATCTATTTTAATGTACATTTTTCCTAGTAGTTATTTTTGAATAAATACCAATACAATCATGTAAAATCTAAAACTAAATACGTCATAATAAGTGCCATTGGTTTGCATTATAATGTATGCTGCGTATTAAAAAATATAATGCATTTATGTACTAGACAGATACAAATTAAGTAGGTATCAAAAACGTAAAAACAATCACTAATTTTGACTTAGGTATGTTACAAATTTAGGTAAGTTAAAAATTTCATACAATACGTCATCCTGTTATGATACTGCTTAATAAAAAACTGTATTGAGTTAAACGGGTAATGCAGAAAAAACACTTGATCGGCTGTGAATCGTCAGGATCCATGATTTACAATAAGCATAACTGCAGTAACTTGAAATTGGAGACATGATTTACAAACCATAGGTGCATAAAGTATAGATACTGCACTGACTTTTGAAGTCGTTGTAAAATATTACATAGTCACTCTTTAACAAAAGTGCAGCTTCTAAAGTTACTGCGATTACTGTTTGGACAGGTCGCGTTTAGTGCTGTTGAGCCGTGAAATCATAACTGCAGCTTCTAAAGTTACTGCGGTTGTAATTTGGAGAGAGTTTAGTGCTATTGAACGGCCAAGTCATAACTGCAGCTTCTACATTTACAATTACTGCAGTTTAGTCGAGAACTTTTTCCTATTAACCATTAGGATAACTGCAGTTTCCACTAAACTGTAATCATAAATGCAGTAACTGTAACGCTTGAATCGAGTTACTGCACTCTTCGTAACGGTGGCAGTATTTATGTCGCTATTACACATTCGCTGTTATTATTGACATGTAAATGTTAAAACTCCTTGGTCTATCTAGTGAGGGGACGTTCTTTACCAAAACAAAGACGACATTTTTTTACTAATGTCATAAAAGTACACGACGTGGTATTTTTTTGCGTAAGAACATGTGTGTCCGTATTTTTCATCATGAAATCTCTTTTATCCAAAGAAAGAAGTTCCAAACAGGTGGCTGCGTCTCTTTAATTTTATTTAAGTTCGCAATAAAACACATAATTTTCTGAAAAGCGCGTGAGAACTTTATGGAAGTTGTGCGAACACAACATATGGTCCTTTGAAGTAATGGATCGAGTTCTAAAGCAAGTTTTATGTAGTATACCGTTTAATTATGATCCCATCTTGAGATATGTTATTTAAGATAACTAGGCACAAATAAATTTGTATTACTTCATTTCATATAGAAAAGGCCTCAAGCAACGCTAGAAAGTCCCATCAGAAATAGTAAATCTGCTTACTGCATGCAAATACTTAGTGACAATTAAGTCACTAAACTGCTCTAGCTCGATATTTATCATAACTAGTAGCAAATGTACCGTGAATCACAATTGAGTACTGCATCTTAGCATGACGTTTTTCAAATAAGAGGTTTCCTGAGAAGGATGCATTGCCACACGAAAATCAGATCTGTATGAGTGGAGTCAATTTCGTAGACTTATTTACTGAGTGCAGTAAAAAAAACCTAGCACTTGATCATGGTCTGCTATTCGATTTTTAAGTCCAGGATATTATCTTATGTAAAATTAAAACACATAGGTACTCGTGGAAGTCTTGTGTGCAATTCTGACTAAAAAAGAAAATAATTATACAATCTCATGCAAATTAAAAAATTGTCGTAAAAGCTTTCTATCATTAAATGGTGTATCTACTCAAACCATTAATATGCAGCGTAGTTTCTGTTGGCTTCAGAAAACAAAATAGAAGCCGATATAATTAAGTCCCGGAAATGTTATCCAGCTAGGCTATCCTGATTCTGCAAAAAGCTGGGTATATTTCTAGACCGAGTTTCTAGAGCTTATAAGGATTTACAAATTAAGAGATCAAAATAAGCTGCAAGCATGTTTTTCATTAAATAGAAATCTACGAGTACTTAACTGTTAGATTGCTGCAATTTGTGTAAAGTGGGTGGTTAAGGATTTATTTTTCAATGAATTACAATATTATTTTACTTTGCTTCCAAAAATCAAGCAAAATCAGAACAAGCAAGAAGAGAAAAATAAGAGTAGTACACTGATATCGACTTAACCAAAGTAGTTATGATGTTCAAATAAATTCATTAGAGAGAGTTTGACGCTCTTTTTCATTCGTGCCTTTTTATAAGCTTTTATTAAATTTTTGCACACTTTTAGTGAAGTTAACTTGAAATCTCGTATGGATATTGTAGCCTGGATAACAATGCGTGAACAGCCTTACTTTACTTTGTCTTACTTTACTGGATAAAATTCCTGCAAACCAATTCTATTTATGCCTTCTTGCCACGCCTTTTCAAATAATTCGATAAACAGACAAATAGATCAAATATCTGTCCCTTACGGAACCCTAATTTGTTGCTCGCACAATTGAATAAACGCTCGGGAAAGTTTTGTTTTGCATTATCATGATGAAGCTCGAGTTTGAGAGTTACTTTGTCATTTTGTTGGATGAAAAATGCGACACAACTTTTTGAGGGACAAAATTAATGTAACTCCTGATGTAGCGCTTATGCGGGATATGGTGCGATTATGTACTCGTCGTATGAATTTTTGATCTTTGTTATTATATATAAGTAAATATAATACGAATATCACGGAAGTCTGTTTTTCGGGTTGACTATACCGTACGAGTACATGGCGGAAATTGTCTGTAAAATATACATTTTACATAATAATTAGTCTTATTTCATTCAATAGTACATTGTTGTAGAGGCTGGAAAGTAAGCAATAGATGAACGAGTTAGTTTGAAGGCCGACCCGAAACAAAAACAATAATACTTTCATGCAGGTATATCTGAATAATAACTGCCCGAACCTATACTATTTCAAACTTCACCGTGCTAAAACTAATCCAATCGAGATTTTAATCGGTGTGCGGTTTATTGTCTGGCATTTAACAACTTAAGTGTTAACCGCAAATTAAAACCGACCTGTTGATAACTAATGGCGTCCCTTAACTTCAATCACTTACTTTCTCAACCTCGATAATTTCAATTTTAAAAATTATTAATCTTGGTGAATAACATTATAAATTTATTGTAGGTCAAAGCAAACCTAATTCTAGAAAATAGGTTTTGTTTGCATGCCAATGTATCTGGTTAGACGTGTCACAGCTCATTAGCACTATTTTTTAAGACCGATTTTACCAAAATAAACTTTCATTTCATTTCATTTTTCACATTAATGTAAAAAATAAATATTAAATCGACTTTTTGCAGTATGTACTGTTAGGTTTGTAAATACAGGTACTTACATACGAGTTTGGGAAAGAAAGTACTGATTTTTGTTCTTATTATGGAGGGCAACCTCTCTGATAAAGTTTATTGAGTTTATTGAGTTTATTGAGTTTATTGATTTATTGATTGTTATTGTTTAGTTTAGTGTTATTATGAATAGCTTCCTGATTTTCATTAATTTCAGTCAATGAGGAATAATTGACATTGTGTTTGATTGTTAATTTTGTTTGATAAGACGACTGAAGAAATATGAATAAAAGTGGATATAACGATAATTTTGTAATCTGTGTTGATATTAAGATACTTTTTTTCCGGAAAAATGTGCCGTTTTCCTAGGATATTAGCGATAGGAAAATTTTGCACAGAGTGAATCGTATACCTTTAAACGAGCACTTCTTGTATATACGACTATATATCCTCCTAACGCCCAGAGTCCTTATTGTAATTTGAACAACAAACTATCATAAATGACATAAAGTTTGATGTTAGTAAATCAAAAATTTGACTTGAGTGTTATATATTAGTGTATATATATATATATATATATATATATGTGTGTGTATGTCTTCTATTTATATATATATTATATATATATATATGAGGATCTCGAAAACGATTCCAACGATTTCGATGAAATTTGGTATGTGGGGGTTTTCGGGGAAGACAAATCGACCTAGCTTGCGACTCTCTGGGAAAACGATTGTTACCGTGTTTTAACCCGAGCAAAGCTCGGTAGCCCAGATACTAAAGATATATACCTTCATTGACGATTCATTCATCAATCCCCAGTCAAACCATTGGAACTAGAAAGCTAAAATTCCTTTTATGATTTAGTCAAGGAATAAGGATGAATTCTGTGAATTTCGCTACGTGATAGGGACTTCTTCTCCACATAGGATAAAGCATCATTCAATATTTGTGCTTTGTAACATGGCCTTAAAAATTACAATGCCTGTCATTGCAACTTGGCACCTGCATTCACCATTATCATCATAATTATGTCATTATATATACGATCCACTGCTGGACACAGGCTTAGGTACTCTCAGAATGAGAGGGCTGGGGTCGTAGTTCCCACGCGGGCCCAATGCGGATTGGGAACTTTATTTACACTGCTGGATTGCTTCGCAGGCAGGACAAGTTTCTTCACGATGTTGTATTTCAAATGTAATTTCACACGTGAATTTAAAAAAAAACTCAGAAATGCGAGCCCGGGCTTGAACCCACGGTTCTCTACTTGAGACGTCATAGGGTTAAACCACTAGACCTCCACGGTCTGAATCTACCAGTTTTCCGCAACAATCGCGATGTCGCCGGCCATCTTGTGGGACGCCTTGGCAGTCTTCTCCCAAAGGGATTTTATAGACTTAAATACCTACTTCCCAAGGGGATGTTTCAGATACCCGATACCCGAACCAAGTCCCAAACTACAACGTGATATAAATCGAATGACACGCTTTCCAAGTCAACTCTGGAGGACGTCACAAAATTAAATTTTCCTTTTCGACCCTCATCATTAAAAGTTACGACACAGCGGCCATGTCTATGCTAAAGAATAGTGATAGCCAGAGAATTCACTATGTTTATTTGTTACTATAATAAGCTTAAATTTGTGACTAAAATATTTGTTCACTATTATAATAAACTACACTAGCACTACTATCATCACATACTTGATCATCGTTTGAAAGTCTAGGAAACCTCGTTTTATTTATCAAATCGTTTTTACTTATTAAATTGCATGGCTAATAATTTGACTTTTATAGATTACAATACAATACAATACAAAGACTCTTTATTGTACACCAGACATAGTAAGCGATACAGAAAATAGATACACAGAGAAAAAGTTACAAGGTGAGCAACAGATAATTTTTTATTTATTAAATATTTTCCTAAATATCAGGCAGGATCCATATTTTCATGAGAAACAATACAATAAACAATATTATTAGACATATTTACGTATACAGATACACACAGATAGTTCAAATGCTATTCTAGAAGCAATAGTATGATTGATTGCACAATACTACTGATGCTAGTTGAGGCAACCTGACAAGCAGTGATTCAAGCCATTCATTGTGTTGCTGTTAATGATATCTTAATGGATAATCGAAATTAATTGATATAAGGTTTTCTTTGCATTGTTCCGGAATATTTCAGCAAGCTATTGGGTTTCTTTAACTGAGCACCATTGAAAAGTATTTTCATAAAAAAGTGTAGTCACGCCTTTGACACGGTGCATTTGTCAACCACAATTAAAATATTTCTACTGTCGATATTTTTTGGCACACTGCGCTAGTCTGCTTATTTTTTACTTAGGTATAAAATAGGTGTAGGACTAACTGATAAACAACCAATAGCCACTGGAGCCTGAGACTTGAAGCACCATTGAAAAGTATTTTCATAAAAAAGTGTAGTCCGCCTTTGACGCGGTGCATTTGGCAACCACGATTAAAATATTTCAATTGTCGATATTTTTTGGCACACTGCGCTAGTCTGCTTATTTTTTACTTAGGTATAAAATAGGTGTAGGACTAACTGATAAACAACCAATAGCCACTGGAGCCTGAGACTTGAAAATTGACAAACATTTCCTGAGTGTCATAAAAGTGTTCTACGAGGATATTTCTAAAATTCCCACGAGAAAAATTAATGACCTTCCACGGTACCAAAGCCGCGTTATCCTGTTAAGTGGTTGTTTGCAATTATTAGCTAATCCGATTATGTTACAGAAATAATAATCTATATGAAACAATTTTCTTTGAATAGGTACGCCCAAAAGATGGCACCTTCATTTTGTCTGTTACAGTCGTAAATACGTCTGAACGAACCGTTACTTTGAAACGGAAGAAAGCCGTGATTAGATTTGCGCGAGTGTTCTATCTTGTTATTTTATGTTTGTCTTTTGGACCGCACGCTTGTAGTGGAATTTTACGTTTCATATTATGCGAAGGGAAAGTTGATAATTTATTTTCTGAATTCGCTTTGAACGTAATATGAAGTAAATTTGAACGATAATGATCTGTCTTTCCAGATGATTGTGTTCTTTGTTAAAACGTTTCACGTATTTCAATGGTAGTAACAATAGAAAACGGATTTTTCAAGTAGATTATGTACTTTCAAATAAGTCAAAGTCAAAATATCTTTATTCAATTTAGGCTATAACAAGCACCTTTGAATGGCAAAAAAAAACCACCGATTCGGAAAACACTTACTTACTAAAGATACACTTATTATGTATTATGTTCGTATATTGCTGATGGCATTAGCAGGTAGCCCAATAAAATTTTAACACTAACCTATTAGACCGCAAAAGACTTCTTCATGACCCTTTTTAGGGTTCCGGAGCCAAAATGGCAAAAACGGAACCCTTATAGATTCGCCATGTCTGTTTGTCTGCCTGTCTGTCCGTCCGCGGCTTTGCTCAGGGACTAACAATGCTAGAAAGCTGTTTTTTTGCACGGATATATATGAAAACTATGCCGTCAAAATGTTACAATAAAAAATTCAAAACATTTTTTTCTCATCCAACACCCCCTCCCCCCCCCGCTAAAATATAAACCCGTGGGTGAGAAAATCTGGAAAAAATCAGGATGGTAGTAAGTATATCAAACTTCCAAGGAAAACTATAGCGGCTAAGTTTGCTTGAGAATTATTAGTAGTTTAAGAGTAACTAGCAGCTTAAGATATAAAATATACCCGAACTTGGAAGATTCCGTATAAAATACGAAATCCTTAGAAAAATATTATTTAATTTTTTCGTAATGGCTACGGAACTCTATTTTGGGCGTGTCCGACACGCTCTTTTCCGGTTTTTAATTTAATATTACCAGCGCTTTCGAAAAGGCAGTCATTACCGCGAAGAAAGCACCACAATAACTTGACAGAAAGTTAACCACTTTATGAATAAGAAAGTAATTTTCAATGAAGGAACTACGCTTCATGAGATATTTTTAACATGTACAATTACTATTCTGTACTATCTGTCCAGCTTTTAAATAGGTAGAGAGAAACAAAAAAACGCGAAAATCCCGCGAAAGAAAATTAAACTACATCATACTTTTCTCGTTTAAAACAGTATTAAAAGTAAATAAAGTACAAGAACAAAACAACGTCAGTAATTGCCACTTTACAATAGCATTTCGTTTTGCAACTGAATTACTGCAGCGAAAATAATAGTATCGTTAACTTTCCTCTGAAAGAGGAAGTACAAAATAGTACAAGACGGAGCTTTTATCTTAAATCGCTTCAAACAATTTAATTGAAATAGTCCGTCATCTTGAATCTAGCTTGCAAAGAGTGCCTTTTGTTTTATCGCTAAGTATCAGAAAATGCATTGAATTTTATTTGATGTTTTCTTTAAGAAGAGTTTAGCAACTATATTATAGTTACGGAGGTAGGGTCACTTTTCGTGGTTCGGACATTTAAGACTAAAATATGTAAAAGAATGATGGCTAATTAAATTGGATCCTTAATGATCATTATTGTATTTACATAATGCCGAGGCTTTCCAAGTGGCTCTTTATAAATTCTTCTGTCTGCTTTTCTGGGGTCGCCATTCATTTTGTTTTTCTTGAGCAACGTCTGCGTAACTTAAAACATCGTCTTAGGATTAATCCTGGACTTAAAAGAAAGGTTGAAACTGGATTATCCTTTTTTCAATGAAAATGATACCGGAGTTTTCTGCCTACGACGTATTTTTAATTAAAGTTGGTATAATACCCAATTAATAACTAGGTATTTCCGATAAGCGTCTACCGCAATTATTACCACACAAACCCACTGAATAATTATCACGTTAACCAGAGCTTTATATCATACTCGTCTACAAACATTTAAATGGATACAAAAATTTGGACTAATATAAAAACCGGCCAAGAGCGTGTCGGACACGCCCAAGTTAGGGTTCCGTAACCATTACGAAAGAAAACAAGTAATACAGTCTTAAAATCTATTACCAGGAAAAGAGCGTATCTTCACGGCACTTACGTCCTTTTGTTGTGAAGCGCAGTTTTTCGGCAATAACTCAAAAGCGGCATATCCGATCATGTTGAAACCAATTTTCGTTGAAAGTATTTATTAAGCGTTAGGTACCTTTCTATATTTTTTGGACAAACGGTTTACAAGATAGAGGGGGAGGACAGAATTTTTGCTACTTTGGGAGCGATTATTTCCGGAAATCTTCACTTAATCAAAAAAGGTTTTGAGAAACCTCACTATTCTTTCAAAAGAGATGTCGAACTATGTACCTATTATGTGCCACACGTTGATGCGAGTTAATTATTTTTTTTCAATTTCTGTTGCGTGTATGGAGTGCCCCCCCCCCCTATAAATATTTATTTTTGTAATTTAACTACAAAACTAAATAGCGGCTTTGACAAGCACGCATCTGTACTCCAATGATTATTTATGTGGTAGATTGGAATATACCTAGGGTTAGTACCATCTTGGTAGTCTGGTCCGGAGGCCCAAATCCCCCCCCCCTCTCCCCTCTCCCTCTCCCCTTTAGCCTGGCAACGCACCCGCAGTCCTAATAATGCTGTAGATGTCCATGGGCGGCGGTGAAACAAAACTGCCGTGCCACGTTAACCGTAATTAATTATCATTTTGGAAGTAAATCATTGTTATATTTTTATTTACATTGGTCGTTTATCTTCACCTCTTATCACTTTTGAAATTTGCCTTTACCGGATACTTCTTAGACTTAAGATATTTAATTTGGTTTTTGGCACTGTTATGTATGATCCTCGTATAAGAACTGCCATTGTCATATTAAATTTCTCCCTTTTGATTCTAATGCCTGCTATTATTAGCCATGCTGTGCAGATAGTTTGTATTCCGTAATACCCTTCTTTATAAAGCAACTTGTTTCTCTTTAGTGCTTACCTAGGAACTCTGTCACGTAAAATAAAATAACAAAACACACACACAAACATTGCAAAATTGCAACTATTTTCTGAAGAAAATGAAAACTAGGTACAATGCACCCAGGAGAGTGTTACAAAGTTACGATTGAGTATGTCTGTAGCTACCATTGTGATAGTAAAGTTGTCGTAATTTAATTTGTCCACTGTCTCTGAGGATTTTCCTTGTGTTTTCATTAAAAATATACTTAATGTAATTGTTAAAGTAGCTGTAATACAGACGTGTAAAATGGATGCCGCAGAAATGTTGAGTTGTGAGACAGTGAGGAAAACATATTTATGTAAATTATTCAGATGACCTACGACCACGACACACGACCGCGACCAAGTCGCGCGACCCCTTGTCGCGGTCCCTTGCAACCGACAGAGCTTCATGTTAATGCATAATAAACAGTGGATTGCAGGCTTATTTATTGCCTATCTCTGCCTAGCTCTTTCTGCCTTCACCCACCCTTTGTAGAAAGAAATGGTGAAAGCGATTGCGATTTGAAATTCGTTAGACAATGTGGTTTCCGGGCGCAGTCGTATATATGTTGCGGTCGCCGGTCGCGTTCGCCAATATCGGACTACCTTTAAATATTATTTTTACAGTGTGGTATTTAGTTTTCAATCAATAATACCAAAGATGAGGTGTTGGTAGTCGTCTCGGCAAGTAAAAATCACTTCTTCTTCAGTCTTAATAAGTGTGATTTTGTTTTTAAATAGTTCGGAACAGTTGACTTCAATACTTTTTTTTTAAAACGAAGCGATAGCAGACCACGGAGAAGAATGTGGTTTAGAGATTTGTGATGCTTTTAATTAGGTTGGAACTAATACTGTAGTGAACCCCTTGTTTTGTTATGGAAGTTTGTATTCAAGTTTACACGTTTAGTTTTGATTGTATAATAAACAGTAAGTAGTTGCTTGAATAAGTTCATTAAAATGTTACTTAGTATAAGTACTTTGGTACTAGTTGTCATAGTTTTTTGAGCGCACAACTTTCCTAACTGTTACGAGTCCCGTTTTTAATTTAGGGCTTTGATCGGTTAATAAAAATAAAATCTGCTTTCATATCAACAGAACCTCGTATTTATTTGCGATATAATTCAAATTAACAGCTGTTTCGCTTTCTGTAAATTATTTCAACAACGGATGATTTGCATGTCCAAACAAGCTAAAAAATACGTATCCAATATCTAGGCGAGATAAAAAGGAATCGATGTAATAAACTGGAGTAACCACACTGCCCGCTCAGTCGGTCGCCACCCGACACTGCAGTTATACTCGTAAGGTTTTGCATTTTATAACAATGTTGCATAGTCACCCCAGCAATATTATTGATGATTCTGCGGTAAAGCACCGCAATGAGAATAACATATCCACAGCTACTGAACTTTAGAGAATTACTGGGATAAATGATATCGTTGACCTAGGGCCAAACATAAGTTAATGGTAAATAGACAACGGATAAACGTGCTCATCATCATTATTTTAGACCTAGATACGTCCTCACAGAATGAGAGGGCTTGGCATGTAGTTCCCACGCAGGCCCACTTCTGATTGGGAACTATACACACACCCACTGTCCAGGTATGCGAAGGTTACGTCACGATGTTTTCCTTCACAATAGAGCTCAGAGATGCGAGCCTGTGCTGGAATACAATCCACGACTTTCTGCTTAAGAAGTCAAACCACTAGGCCACCCAAGTCTTCGAAATAAAATGTATTATTTGACCTAGTCCCAAACTATACTTGGTTTGGATAGGTATTTAACTAAATGTAAACAAACTTAAAACCAGATTTAAGTCATTCAAGGTTTTTATCTATCATTGTAATACCAACTAGACTAGAAACACATAAGTATTTTAGTACACAAAATTGTCACAAAATCACTACTAACCTACACTGACTCTACCGTGATTTGAACTCAAGATAATTAACTTCATTATTGAGGTTACTTAATACTAGACTAGGCTATCCGGTTGTCAAGCTTTACAATTAGACATTTAATTGTGCTTTATTTTTCCCCAATTCGTACTGGGCACTCGTCCAAGCCCTCTTCCTAACAGAAGGATTTTGCCCAGCTGTGAAACTTATATTGGCTGGAAAAAAAAAACTATTTTTGAAGAAATGGTCAGCATCTTTTTTGTGATATTTTTGGTTTCGAAATACGTCACCAAATTCTCCGCACATCGGAGTGCCACACCAAATTCTTAGCTTGGCGATGGTAGTCTCATAATTATCTACTTTTCCTTTGAACGTCTAAAGACAGATCTTCAGGACTTTGTTATTTAGTATGTATAAACATACATCCTGATTTCCCTTGTTCACCAGTTCTTGAGAATACTTTATTGATTTTATCCTCCTTTTTTAAGTTTTTTTAGTTTACGGAAAAATTAAATTACGAAGAAAATTAAAAAAAATATGACTATATTATTAAAATCATTCCAATTGCAAAGGCTTTCGGCACAAGGTTTTTAATGAAATCCACGATGTACCTACGTCTAATTTTTGAGAATTCTTAGGCTAGGTTCACACGGCACAATTTTTCCCGTATACCGTACACGAGATTTCATCGAATATCAACAACATTGAAAATCGGTCACACGGCATTTATGCGGGAAAATCTCTTATACGAGATATATTTTTTACCGTATACCGCAGGGTCTTGCCACCGGGAATGCGAGATTCTCGAAACGATTTTATCGAATGCGATGCATAGTAGCGCTTGTGCTTACCTACATTATTTCGTTTACACAGACAAACTGGTTTCTCGTATACGAGAAGCGCGTGGGGCAGGGCGCATACGTGAACAACCGAAGGGAACTCGCACCGTGTAAACGGCCCGGCCGTCTCGTATACGGTAAAACCGTATGCGAGAAAATACCGAATCAAATAGTCGCCATGTGAACCTAGCCTTACGGGGCTTTTTGCGAAAACCTGGAATTTCAATTGAAAATGCAATGTTACATACATAGCAATTCTCGTACAAGATTGGCAAAATCCAATTGAAAAATAGATTTAGGTACCTACAAAATGGAATCCTGGGTGATACGTGGGACAGTTATTGCAGAAAACTGATCACAGATGGCAGCACTTGCCAATAGCCGCCATTTTCATGGCGTTTGCTGCATCGCCAAAAATGCAAGTCGGATTTGTGCACAAAGAGTAAATCAACGTAAAAAATATGTTCCTGGTATATATGGCCTTTTTTAAATATGACTTTATTTTACTTTTATCACTTGTTATTGTTATATAAATAAAAAAATATCATAGGACAATTGATACCAATTGACCTAGTCCCAAACTAAACAAAGCTTGTACTATGGATACTAGGCAAAGGATAAACATACTTACATAGATAAATACATATTAAACATCCATGACCCAAGAGCAAATATTCGAATTATTCATACAATTATCTGCCCCGGCCGGGAATCGAACCCGGTACCTTAAACTTCGAAGTCAGGCTCTCTAACCATTTGGCCATGCGGTCAGCTTTAAACACCTATGGTTCAAACAATACATACAAGTTAGGTACAGCATATGAGTTTCGACTGGCTAGACAGACGGACCGACAGACTGACAGGAAAACCATAGAAATAGGGTCCTATTGGGCTTTTAATAAAAACGCTAGTTAATTTTTTTTGTAATGGTAACTTTTCTGTACGAGGTTTACTGTCAAAGTCCAGTGAAAAATCTAAAATACTGGCCATAAAAAGAATCAACGTCAGATTACGGGGAGGGATGAAATCTCCATTTTACAACTTCTGTCCGTTGCGATATAATTTTATTGTTCATTAAGTCTGCGGTTTTGCCGAATCTCCCACTAGCGTAGCGTTTAAATAGTTTTAGCAAGAACCATATATACCATGTAGTATATATGGTCCTTGGTTTGAGTAAAGTTAAGTTTATTAAAACTAAAATAGTCTAAGTCCCGGGGAAGGACATAGCACAGTTTTTATCCCCGAAAAGTGCATAGATCCCGCGGGAGCAGCTAGTGAACACATAATTTTATGGTAAGGTACTGTTTTAAAATGACGTTTATGAATATACTCATTTAAAATTAATAGCTAAACAGGAAGGCTTTTACCGTCTAAATTTTCATCCAAAGGCTCATTTAAGTTATTGAAAAGGTGTACAAACAAAATTCACTCAGCTGAATGAAAAATGGGCCATTTTCAAAATTGAAACACAATAGAGAGAGAACAAACAGAAGGTTGCTTTCATTTGCAGAGGGATGAAACTTAAAAGTTTAAGTGTTTTTGTTCACTGCTGGTGCACAAGTCGTGCTATATTTAATTTTTTAAAATACTAAAGCTCAAGTTACACCGCGAGCGGAGCGCACTCTATAATGACTTAGTTACATTAGACCACATTTGACCAACTTCACAGAGGATGATAGAGGTCCGGTGTAAGGTGTTTCATGCAGCCGTTCGTTGTACGTTAAACTAAGTCATTAATATATTATGTCCGCTCCACTCGCGGTTAAAATTGGGCATAATAAGTGACCATGCATTTAATAAAAGATGGAAACAATGGTTTAATAAAAGATGGTAACTAGCAACCTGTCACTATTGCATACCGTTTTTGTCAAACTTAAAACCTAAAATTGCTAAAAGTGGCTCCGAAGCGGTAACGTTTCGTATACTCTGCCTACCCCATTTGGGAATACAGGCAATTACGTAAAATATAGTCTAATAATACTATGAGTTTACCGAATTCCAAATACGGGTTTATGGTTTGCTTTTAGGTACTGTATGCGATATATACAACTTGTATACGTTCGGTTATGATGAAACATTTTATATTATGATAGACATGACTTGATGCTGCAGCCATGGACATCGCATAAGGAAACTCCTGAATGATTGATTGTATATACATGGGACTTTGCGTATACTATACGTTCAGTTTTATTTATTTATTTATAATTTCACAAAACTTAATCTATCCTTACAGGTAAATATACCCAATGCGATAGACAAGTCAGATAATCTTGAAATACTTTACATAATAAATGCAAACATGAAATGACAATACATTTCTACATTTACCTACTTGTCGATACCGTATGTCGCACCGAGCTCTTACATCATACAAATTGTGTAATATAATGAATTGGTTTCACTTAGAGTTAATTTTAATAAACATATTATTTTCAATTTTTAAATTATACTGAAACTAACCTCATCAATCCATGATGCTTGCTTCATACTAGCGATTACGAATAATATAAAAATCGAGAAGTATAATTTCCGCGTTGACATTTGATATAATTTTGTCATTATTTTTACACAGCTTAAGAGAAGTCTCTTCGTTTCTTTCTTTATACAAACGTAGTCCCGGTCTCATTTGAAAACTAGGCAACAGAAATAGATGAAATATAGTAAGTATGGACTAGACGTAATTATCTATGCCTGTGGCTTTCAGATTTTCATTTAAATGTGTAATATCAGAATTACAGGAGCTCAAAAGTCGACAAAAAAAGATGTCAACTTTGCACGATAATTACAGACTAATAAAGCATTTTTCGCAAGCAAAAAGCATCGAAAAAACCACAGGCATAGAAAATATAATAAATATCTTGATTGTAAAATATCATTGATTTCTGTGCTATACTTTTCGTATAATATGAGGACAACGAAACGAAACGAAAGCTATCTCGATATAAATTACGGACGTCGTTGCGAAAGGCATGGTGGGGACGGCTGGCGAGCGCTTATGTCACGAGCGATAAAGACAGCAATATCCCAAACGAATACCTAACGCAGCCGGCAGGGAAACTTCTCTTAACGCATTCACTGCCACCGACGTACATATGCGTTTTCAGAACTTCGCCCAGTTGCCGCTGTCATAATTATTCATACATTTTGAGCGCATGCACATGTGCGTCGGTGACACACACGCGTCCATCCATCCATGCACACGTCAGGTGGCAGTGAAGCGTTAAAGCGTTTATACCGCATTAGAATTAAAACATTTACTTTAAGCGTAAACCCGACGAAACGGTAGGGTGTCTATGTTCCGCTATAGTTTTATATCCATTGTGATCGCAATCCTTTGTCCTGGGGTGTCGTTGATCATTTTGTCCCGGCGGTACCATTTCCACGGACGCGGGTGTCCATAAATCCGGGGACAAGAGACTTGAGTCTCAACTCAATCTCAATAACTTTCAAGGGGCGTCCCTAATCTCTCAAAGTTTAGAAATATCAGGACCGAATTTTTATTTTATTGTTTTTTGTTAATTTTGTTCCGTTCGGTAATATTTTTGAATATGGAGGAACTGTTTGTTTTGTAAAATTTCGTGACTTAAGAAACGTTATTTACTTAAGTAATATAAATATTTTTAAATTTTTGGTTTCAACTTCGCTTCGTAAACTCTTAAAATTGCTGACCAATTAGTAATGAGACTTACGTTCAACAGTAGCAGATTGTCTTGATTTTTGGTATAGTTACCCATCAGTACTTTTAGTATGTGGTTTAAAAAATCATTTCCTACAACTATGCCAATATTCGCTTCTACGCGAGTTCCTTCCCCTGATTTTCCTTCATGGGGTAGCCTAACTAAGTTTCAGGTAAATCTAATCACTAAAAGTGGGTGAAATTTGCCTTGTAAGATTTGAAGACAACTTACAAACATGCGAATAATGCAGGCTTATTAATAGCTTGTAAAAAGTATGTTCGTATTTAAATAAATGTCCAGTTTTCAAAACCCGTTATAATGATAAAAGCGCGTAATTAAAAAAAAGACAGAAGGTTGGCGTCTGCCATCATAATAAACCACCGAAAAAGTAACACTCTATTTACAGACCCATTAGTGTACCGTACCTTCGCAAACGCATGAGTTTATGGTTCATAAAAGTAATGGACAGTTGAAGCTTATGAAAAATACGACAGCCGTGTGTTTTTTCACAAAATTTTCGTGAATATTCACATAATTTTTCCATTTGTTGGCGCGGTATAACTTTTAAACTACGCTGGAAACGATAAAACCACAGAGTATGTTAATATACCCCAAATTGTGTACATAATTTGATAGAGTGAGTGATTTTTTCTCTTTCTTGTTTTAAAAGTTTTTCATTATCGCTGACCACACAAGACAAAAATACCTAGGTGGGTGGAGTTTCATACAACGACTGACTGAAAAAAGTTCTGTTGCAATACGAAAATTACCCATGCAATTGTGGTTAATGATCTTTTGTATATCAAAATGTTTCTGTATTATTTTTTACTACCAGTATTAAATGTCTCAACTTTTTGGACTCTACCGAGATACTTGTCTGCACTAAACTCTAACCATTAAATTAAGGGACATTTAAAGGCGTTGAATGGTTTGTTTTATTTACATCACAGTTAAATCGCCTTTAGAATTCTCCTGATTTTGGTCACACCAATCCTCTGAGTGGGATTAAATCACTTCATTAAGCTTAGTTTAGGTGGATTTGTTTTAAATTACCACAGTATAACTCCGTTCACCACAGATAGTCAATAAAAAATAAGTTGAGCTACAGTCTTGAAGACTTATTCCTACAGGTTTATTGTCTAATGTACTCGGAACCGGCTATAGCGTTATTTTTTGAAAGTCGAAACCAGGGCTGCTTTCAAAATGAAGTTGTTCGTTTCGCGTAACGTCAAATCATTTGAAAGGTAAGGCCAGCCATTTTTAACACAAATGAACGATCTGAGCCTGTATTGCCTAACGTTTCTGACGCTCGCGATCACAATCAAATGACAGTTTTTGTATGAAAAATCTGTCATTTGATTACGATCGCGAGTGTCAGAAACATTAGGCAATACGGCCTCTGGTTTGTTATAATATCTGTATTTAGTAAGATTCCTCCTTAGTTTATCATTTAAAAATGACCTTTGAAGTCAAAAATCCGCATAAGGCGCAAAAAATGGCCATCACACTTGCCACGTTACCACGCTGGATAGCGATGGACAAACTTTGCGCAAGATAGATATTCAAATAACTGTATTTATTATACAAATATGAACATGACAAAGATGATAATGCAATGAAATTTTTATGCCCTAACATAAGTGTCCACTTTTCTATACAACTAGTATGAAAAAGTGGATGCATAAGTTAGGGCACCGACTGTACCCCAAGTTTTGCTTCGGCATCACAATTATTTTATTTTAGTCTTCTGTTATTAATCGCATTCGAATGTCATTCGTTAGCCAGAATACTGAGAAGAGAATCACGGAAATACCCGCTACAAACGTACGATAGTATAAGTATGATTATGGAACGCGAATACACGCTACGAGTATACTCGTACGTAACTAAGGGTACAAATAATAATCTCCTTGTTTACAAACGCTTGTTTCTGTTAACTTCACATTCGTTTGTTTTTATTTGTCATTGTGGCTTTTTTTGTTTTTGTCCGACCTGTGACAGTACGAATTGTCATAAAACTTTTTTGTGGGATTCTATTTGTAGCATTCGAACATGGCGGAATGTAGGCGATATCTAATTTTGGCATTTCTGCTTCTTTGGCTAGTTGAAGTATAATTTTGATAGTGCTGTATGCGGCGATTAACCTTAACAGTGAACAGTGATCACAAAATTCTATATTGCTCTCATGTCTGACATTTTTTAATGCGCAAGTTGTCTCCGCGTGGTTTCTGGAATTTTGCTATCAAGTTGCAAAAACTACAATCACCGTACAACGTGAATAAGAAGAATATATTTATCTTTAATTTAACTAACATTGGCCCAATCCTTATGGCCGCCATTAAGAGGAATAAATAAATAAATAACTTTTCTGTGGTAAAAAATGAGAATACGATCTTTACTTTCAATTAAATTAAGAAATAAAACTGAAATAACACCTTTTTTTCCATTATCTAGTCTATCTTCTTGATAGTTTATCCAAATTAGTTATGTTTTTGTTTTCGAAATGCAAAAGAACTACAACACGCCTGAAATACTGTACTATTCAATAAATACCTACAGCTTAAGGAAGGGGGCAAGGTAGGCCAATGCTTATTATAGGAAAATCGAGACAAACTAGAAGATTTAAAAGAATAAAATTAAATAATGACTAAGAAGATGGACGGCTACCTTAAAATCCCTAGCTACGTCAACGTATACACTTATGAATGCTCATTTTTTTTTCTTTTTTCTTTCATTTCCCCGTCTTAATTCATCCCGGACTCTTTGTCCCATGCGCTTGAAATGAGCACAGCGAAGCTTTGTCCCGCGATGACAACGTCCGTCAGTCGCGAGGCGACCGCGGCTTTGAGCGCTGGCTCCGATGCGGTGCGAATTGCGAATTTGGGAGCTCGATTCATATACTGGGAATAATCGTAGTGTGGGATTAATGAATCCAATTTGGCAGTAATTGGTAAAATTATTTACCTACACTGTTTTTTTGGGATTAAATAAAAAAAATGTGATTTAAAATGTAAACTGCAAGTGAACTTTGTGCTAGTTTTGAAAAAAATAGTTTCGAGGTAATTTAAATTGTAATTTGTAAATAAACTAAGTGATTAAATTTCAATGCAAACTATGTAAAAAATTGAAAGTGATAGATAATAGTTGTAAAGGTATTTTATAGTGATAAATTAAAGCTAAACTACTAAACTAAACTGTAAAGTTATTTAAATAAAATAAAGTTACCTACGAAAACATTGTAAAGCAACAGTGCATGGCGCGGAGGCGGTAAAGCAGAATACATGGGCGTGCATGTCAAACAATGATTCTGACTTTACCAAGTGAATATACGACAAGTGGTTTGAACAAATACAATTAATTCATGTTGTTCTACGACCAACAGTAATCAAATAGCAAATACGCAAGGTAAGCCTCTTCATTATTTCTTAACTATGATTGTACCTAAACTACTTCAAAGCTGAATGGAGTGTAATTTAAAAACTAGTGCACAACATACTTTAACTAAAAGTTAAGTTATTACTATGTAACATTTTTCAAATAAAAAGAAAACATCGCTTTCTTATGTACCGTTTTTTTATTATTTTTAATAAACTATCTATTAGCAATTTAATTAATGGTAGAAATATTTCTGCTTTCGTTAAAGTTTAATAGTTGTTTTTTCATAACTGAATTGATTCAAAACTAAGGTAGATACAATTTACTAACAGAAATCCTAATTAGATTAAATATACACAAAATGAGAACCAAAAGTTGTCAATCTTTTGAATATAAACAAAAGAATTGGAGTTTCTGTGAATAAGCTAGTAAATAGTTACGTGCCGCCTAAATAGCAAATAAAACTCGTTGTATTGTATGGAATTGTAAAACTCAACAATTAAATTAACAGAAAACAGGAATCTTTAATTTTTATTTAAAAAAGAGGCGTAGATACATAATTTAGTATTTCGACCCAGACTTAAATATTTACTTCACACTTTTTTCACTTACTACTCACGTACCTACGTACGCAGATTTTATTTGATAGTATGACATTTTAGATAGTAAAGTTGCCAAAAGATTACTCTTAACCGAACAATTACTAAGTAGATAATAATTTTTAAAAACAATAATTATAACTAGAATAGGATTATAAGGATTATTACTGTTGAAGCACGAGGCAAACTTTATAAAACGTAGAATTTTAAAAAGCAACAAAACATGCCGCCTCTGGAATCTGAAACATCCAATTAATTATAAGCTGTGAGTAGAGATCGGTAATTAAAGGGTAAGCCCCATTAAACCTATGTTTCGTTAGATGAAAATTTAAGAAAATGTTCAAATTAAAATATTCATTTTCCCTTTCGTAATGTATACGAAAATAAACTAAGAAAAATAGCCTTATTTTGTTATTAATGCTATTTTCAGCATTACTAAAGCAATATAAGGGAGATAATAATTATTTTAACCATCTTTAAAAACACTTATCTTACTGCTGATTATTACCTATTATTATCACACAATGCCTGTATAATATAAAACAAAATAAAGGTAACTAAAACTACATACCACCTACATACAAACTAAAATTATAAATAAAAAAGTTGCCCAAAATCACTGCCAGGTGGTAAGGTGCCCAGAAGGCTGGCAGCATTACCACGCTGTATGGCAATGCTTAATCTTTGTGCTTAGAAAAAGCCAGCCCTCTGGTCACCCGAAGCTGTAATCAATCTGGACGAAAATGATTTAAAAATATTAAAAGCACTCAAACCCCAAGGACCCATGGTTTCTACCCCAAACAGCTCAAAAATGTAGGCACTACTGATGCCTACATATTTGCGCCGTTTGAGGCAATTGGCCTATTTACGTCCCGCTGGTGGGCATACCTTGTAGATTGGGTGGTAGTTATCACGCGAGCTCAGTGCGGATTGGTATCTTTAAACATACCACTGAACTGTTTTAGAGTGTACTAGCTCTTGCCCGTGAGAACTATGCATTTTTTCGGGATAAAAAGTAGCCTATGTTATGTTGTCTCGGGACTCGCAACTATCTCCAAGGTAGCAGACAGACAGACAGAGTTACATTTACATTTATAATAATTAATTAATAATTAAATTAGTAAGGAAGTAAGGATGGGTTCCTCACACATTTCCCGTCATCGGAAACCCATAGTTAATTTAACAATAAGGCTAGTGTTCTTGAAAAAATAATTTTGCAAAAAAAAAACAACGTTAACGTGTTGCTTTCCAAGTTAGCAACAACATTTTCATGGTGTTTTTTATCTTTTCATTATATTTTCATTATCTATATATTACTTCCAAAAAAACGGGAACAATACTTCTATTAAGTTTTACGGAGAACAACAAAAAAGCTCTCTCCTAATAACCGTATATTTTGATATTCTCGTTCAAAAGCTTTTCGGTTAAATTAAGCTTGCGATCTGGTTCGCATCGAAATATTTCGTTTATTTCTATGGCTTTACGATCAAAATTCAACTTAATATTATAATCGAAAATATTTGATCACAATATTATATAACATTTTTTTTTTTTATTCGACTGGATGGCAAACAAGCAAGTGGGTCTCCTGATGGTAAGAGATCACCACCGCCCATAAACACCTGCAACACCAGGGGTATTGCAGATGCGTTGGCAACCTAGAGGCCTAAGATGGGATACCTCAAGTGCCAGTAATTTCACCGGCTGTCTTACTCTCCACACCGAAACAACCTAACCTTTTGAACTCAAAGCTAAAGATACATATGGCTTCTGCAATTTGTGGAGGCTTAAATTCTGAAATATATCGAATTCAAATCATTTAGTTTTATCAAATATGTTTTTAAACTAATTAATGAAATATTAAGTTTTCACCCACACATAAAAGGTTCTCGCATTTGTGATTTGATCATCAGCATCCCAGCCTTTATACGTCCCTCTGCTGGGCACAGGCCTCCTCTCAGTACGAGAGGGATTGGGCCGTAGTTCCCACGGTTCCGGTGTAGATTGGGAACTTCACACATTATGCAGTCTTCCTCACGATGTTTTACTTCACCATAAATAAATGGTGGTAAATTTCAAATGTATGTTTCGAAAAAATCAAAGGCGCGAGCCGTGGTTTGAACCCACAATCCTCTACTTGAGAGGCTATCTTGACCTATCTGGTCAAACCTAGTGGCCTAGTCACCACGGCTTCACATTTACATTTGTGATTTAGATTTTAAAGAAGTTTCACAATTTATCATGAAACCCGACCCGATCACCCCATTTACCAGCGCTGCGGCTTACCGCAGCACAATGCTGAGCCAGCGCCTGTTCTTCAGTGCATCACATGGCTTCTCATTTATGTGTCTGATATTGTTACTTAATTTATGTTTATATTTGCTATCGGACGGAAGTACCTTGTTTCGGGCATAATTTTAAGTGCTCAATGTTAGTTTTATTACTCTTTAGTTACTAAGCCCTGTCTTTGTTTTGAAGAATAAAGATTATACCTATCCTATCAATCATTGTGTAGGTAGGTCTTGGGTTTTCATTATAGTTGTTAATCCTACTAGATAAGCATTGTCATCGAAATATTCAAGCAATTCATATCCCTCACGAGCTCAATTTCCATTAATCCCTCCTTAAAACGTATTAAAGTTCACCAGAATGTGGGCTCTAAACACAACAATAGTTAACAAGGCCCACTAAACTCCCAACTCGGGTCAGTTTCGTAATCTGCAAAACCTTAAATTCCGGGACTAGGGTTGGCCGAAATTTGTATTTTGTTTACGGTCTCCAAAGAACGAAATTCCAGGCAATTTCCTTTTGTTCGAAATTGGGTTTATGACTAATTTGTGCCGCGATGTCGCCAGTGATGGATCGAACTATTATATTGGCTGTCTTGTTTATTGTAGAGAGGTTATTAAATATTAAAATCATCAATCTTCATACATCGTCTTTCGACGTGGAAATTTCGTATCAAAATGCGCAAATTATTATTTTTATTGACGACTCGTAGCTGTTGCTCCAAATACCGCATTATAATTTCTGATAGACGGAATTCTATACATGCTCGTAATATCAATATTTGACATAAATATGCGACGTCCTATTATCTAACCTATCCTTGTATTAAACTGACGTCAATATTTATTATTCTGTTTTTTATTTTATTTGTTTTGCTATTATCTTTATTTAAACATTCTTTAATTTAAGCTTTAAAGCCGTGGTGGCTAGTGGTTTGACCTATCGCCACTCAAACAGAGGGTCGTGGGTTCAAACCCCGGCTCACACCTCTGAGTTTTTCGAAATTCATGTGCGGAATTACATTTGAAATTTACCACGAGCTTTGCGGTGAAGGAAAACATCGTGAGGAAACCTGCACAAACCTGCGAAGCAATTCAATGGTGCGTGTGAAGTCCAATCCGCACTGGGCCGCGTGGGAACTATGACCCAAGCCCTCTTGTTCTGAGAGGAGGCCTGTGCCCAGCAGTACGTATATAGGCTGGGATGATGAATTTAAGCCAATTCCACTGTAGCTGTCTTATCAACATTTTGGTGTTCGCAGTCTTTTCTATCCATGCTACCATTTATGGAAAAAATTACAATATCATTAATTACTAGGCTGTTTTTTTTACTTAGGTGATTTTTTTTAGATTTTTGTTTTATTTTTAATTCCTTTTTAGGGTTCCGGAGCCAAAATGGCAAAAACGGAACCCTTATAGTTTCGCCATGTCTGTCTGTCTGTATGTCTGTCCGTCCGCGGTTTTGCTCAGGGACTATCAATGCTAGAAAGCTGTAACTTTGTACGCATATATAGGTAAACTATGTCGACAAAATGATACAATTAAAAATTAAAAAAAAAATATTTTTAGGGTACCTCCTATAAACGTAAAGTGGGGGCGATTTTTTTTTCACATCCAACCCTATAGTATGGGGTATCGTTGGATAGGTCTTTTAAAACCATTAGGGGTTTGCTTCAGTGCTTTGTTTGCGAAATATTCAACTTTAAAGTGCAAATTTTCATTAAAATCGAGCGTCCCCTCCCTCTAAAATCTAAACCAGTGAGTAGAAAAATTTGAAAAATTCAGGATGGTAGTAAGTTTATCAAACTTTCAAGGAAAACTATAACGGCTAAGTTTTCTTGAGAATTATTAGTAGTTTATGAGTAAATAGCAGCCTAAGGTATAAAATATACCTAAACTTGGAAGATTCCGGATAAAATACGAAATCCTTAGAAAAATATTACTTTATTTTTTCGTAATGGCTACGGAACCCTATTTTGGACGTGTCCGACACGCTCTTGGCCGGTTTTAGGAATTATTCCGTATTAATCCCAGCTCTACGAAGCCCGTCTAAAACTTTTTCAATTATAAAACGATGTGTCGTACTATGATAGCACGTGAAAAGTCAAAGGATTACTCGTCGTCTGAATGAGAAGTTGGTAATTCAATTTTCGGAACTCTAAAATTTTAAATTAACTTTGGAACAAAGTAAGTACGTTAATTATTAACAGAAATTAATATTTCAATGATTAATTTCAACTTTAACGGGAGAGTTTTATTGATGTCAGTCGGCTTTATAAAATCAATCTCGAAAGGTTTGTAAACGTTGATTACGTTTGTGTAAAAACACTGAAGCGTTAAGTTTACTGCGGAATAAAATTAATTAACAAGATTGTTATGCTGTTTTATTTAAAATTAGTATGTAAAATGGGTGCGACACAATGCCGCTGAAATACTGAAACTAAACATGTATCTATAGTTACTCGTAGATAACTCATCTAATCCAGAGGAAACGCAATAATCAGTGTAGGTATTATACAAATTTGCAGAAATTGCCTACTCTTGATATAATTTTATATAGGTACCTGAACAATAAATTTGCTGTTTCAAAGACTTACACCAGCTGTATCGTACAGCGTTTATTACAAACATAAAATATGCTTCCTTTTCACAAATGCCTACAGGTTAGAAAGAGATAATGCTTTATGTTTCCGACAAAACTTAAGAGACATTGAAATAAAACGTCTACAGTTTATGTCGTATTGTCATCGGAATCGCGACAGTTCGGGTACTAAAGTAGTTTCATGTTCACGGGTTATGTGAAATGTGTGAATTTAGATCTAAATTTACAATCGATCCGAAATATTGCAGTAGCAGGTTGGATTAGTTTGACGAAACACACCCGTAAATGTTTTTTAGGTTTTTTTATCATGGTTGAAAAATATTTTCATATATTGGTCAATACATTTTAAATGTACAATTACGATAGAATAGCTTTGCTGCTGAATATTCCGAAATTACTGAAAACACCGTGGTTCCGTACAAATAAAGTGTCTATGAAATATCCAGTTATTAGCAGAACACTGCTCCTATGCGAATCGTAAGTCGTCACAGTGTAGGTCATTGCAGATTGTAGTTAATTTATATTAATCTTAAAAAAGTAAAATTTGCAAACTTCTTTCGTGTTAAAATTCAAGTAGATATCACTGGTATGTTAAAATGTATCCTTAAATAAATTAATGGTGAAACATAAATCATATTTAGCGTGCTTACGCAAATCAACATGTCTTCTCGTGTCGCTATATCCAATTTGGCATCGTAACGTAACCTACTAAATATTTGCTTCCTATCGATTGCCACTAATTAAAGTCATTTCCTACTAGTAAGAGCCAATAAACCACAAACTTGGAAATGGGAATTAAACGCCCTGTTACGTAAATCGGATTGCTTTCGTTGTTGCATTCGACTGACATTAAAGTTACATTTTATTCTTTAGTTTAACTAAAATCCTGAAGTTTCTTAGACACACACTCGGAACACACAGACATACTCGGAATCGTAATTACATTTACCTATTCGTATATTTTTTTGAATGGTTATGGATTAGGGTAGAAGACATGATGCATGCGATCTCGAGCGTCACGAGACGAGCACGATAGACAATTTTTGTATATTTCTATTTAAAATAACAGTCTTTTGGGCAGTCTGGTGTTTTAGAAAGCATTTTTTTTCATTATTTTACAAATTTGTAGATGGTTGCCCAGACCAGGGTAAAATTAAATCCTCGAAAGACAAACAGGTTAGAGTCAACTACAATTTGACACACACTTTGACACTTTGCTTTGACTTTGATAGCACTTCGATATTTATAATTTTCACTCTCTCAACCAAAATTTCATAGAGCATCAGGTAAAAAACGGATACCTGTCAGTCATTGGATGTATGATGTCAATTTATTCAATACTTATCATAAGTGTTATCACAGAGAAAAAGTTCATAATTAGGTTTGTAGCGTGAATCTTCAATCAAATCACTTTTTTCAGAAAATGCCCGTATAATTTATATAGAACAACCCATCGGAGACATTTTAATTGCGTCTTTTTTTATCAGTAATTTCTTCCATTCATACCATTTCTTATACTCTATCGTCTCTTTTTTATGTAACAGCAGACAAACGAGCAAACGGAAGACCTGCTGTTAAGTGATTACCGTTGCCCGTAGACATCCGCATTTGATCAACCTTTCATTAAAACACTCATGTCTACATCCATAACGCAATCATAAACCACTCGTACAACATAGAAACTGTGACAGTAATATAGCTTATGTAATTAGCCATCGGGGGTGAAATCAGCGTCGCAATTAAATCGCCTTCCGTGACCCCAATTGATTAAAATGTTAGAATTTCACTTAGCCGCAAGACATTGGCGTTGAAAAGCATTTCAAGTGATTAATTAATCAATCCTTATGAGAAATTAATGGTACTTGAAAAGGTGTTAGTTCAGAATGGGGAGCCGTTACTGCGCTGAAGTCGCGGACGCAAATTCGGACGCTGTTTAATGGTTGTAATCTTGTTGTCATAATGATGTTAAACTAATTGTTATTATACTCGTAAGGACATTAGGAACATTTTCTTTTTAAATTGCGAGGCTGAGCAATTACGTTGTGACTTTGAATATTTTAACAACGAAAGATTTAGGGATTTTAGAAGAGAGGAAATAAATAGAAAAGGTAACGTTAGTCACCTGTGTGTATTCATAAGTATTTCGCGAATGAATTATAAATTAACAATGAAAAACTTTGCAGGAGCTTTGAAGGAGCCCTTTGCAGATGGTATATCTGCGTAGTAACTCAAAGGTGTGATGTTATGTGTGTGAAATTCCGTTTGGGCCTTTCTTCGTAGGTTACTTACTAAATTGAAACTTGTTTTGTAATGCGATCCTGTGTTCACGTTTTCAGTGACCTGCCCGTTGCCACTTCAACTTGCATATTCTTGGAGCTATATTAGTTACTTAATTTTGCGGCTTCAACTGTCTTATTAGGTGAATGTAATGTTTGTCATTATCGGTCACCGCCGCCGGCTCTATATTAAATATGTCGCCTGGTTTAATTTTTTGATACTTACATATTTGCTACAGGATATAGACCTATGATATTCTTCGAGCTATATCTATGACTTAATATTGAGGCTTCAACTGTCTTACTGGGTGTGTAATGTTTGTCGGTTGGCAATTGTCACTGTCACCGTAACCATTCAACGCCACCACCACGGCTTATTTATCACGGGATATAGACCGTAGCTTCCTTAATAAGCTCTCAATATTTCAATGTATGCATGTTATAATAACGTCATGAACATGGGCAGACTGGGCTTTAGCTATTCAAATTCATGCTGTATTAATCTAAATTCATGTACCAATCCATACATTGTTTCCGGTAAAAATGCACTACATTCTGGTATTGGTAAATTTCACGCGCCAGGCAACGCGGCGCAAAACTAATTTGCCATTCCGGTTACTGGGGCCACAGTATGCATACAGCTAGTCCAAATACGCAGTCCACTAGACCCAATTTTAAGTTCCAAAAGCAACCTTAAATTTGCAGCAAACGCTACTTTTTTCCTTGCTGTAGAACGAACATGCACGCAGTAGAGTACAAGTAAAACTGCGGACGACCGTTTTCCCGTGTGTACCTTAACAATGTTGAAAACTGTTACATAGTTCTGCGATAGAAGTAATCAGACTAGTAATAGACTGTGCTAGTACGAGTTTCTTTGAGTTCTTTACGTATTATCTTAAAAGATATGAAGAACTGTAAGTAAAAAAAAACACGAAACTCATTATCGGCTATAAGATTTCGTTCAAAATAGGTTTATTTAAAAACAAAACACTTTTAATACATGCACTGTGCTTTTTGTTGACTGTACTTGCTTTATCATATCTACAACTAACGTTATATTTATCTTACAAATCAATCCGACCAGTGATTAATCCGACCTATTTTTATTTTGCTGCTTTTTAGTATTTGCTATGTAATTTAAATAAATAAATAGGTAAGTATCAAAAAATTAAACCAGGCGACATTTTAATATAGAGCCGATGGTGATGACCGACAATGGCAAACATTACATTCGCCCGGTAAGACAATTAAAGCCGCAATAATTATGTTACTGATATACATAGCTCGAATAACATGCATGTTGAAGTGGCAATGGGCGAGTCACATCAGTCGAACAAATAGATAACCTCTGGGGGAGAAAAGACCTGGAGTGGTGACCAAGAACCGGTAGACGAAGCGTTGACAAGCCTCCCACAAGGTGGACTGCGCGATAGTTACGGGCAACCAAGTGACAAGTTGTCGTTCATTGTAGCGTTCCTAAGAGAAGCTAGCTTTGCTCATCACTGGACGTCTTCCAGCTGAAGAGACATTGGTTAAACGATGACTTGAGACAACAAATAACGGTTATTAGTGCAACATGCTTAAATAGATTTCTCTTGTTATTATTATATTTCTCCTGTTTTTTGTATCTCATAGAAGTGAACTGTATGTTCTTATGGGAATAAATGTCTTTAAACCGAATAAAGTTAAACGGTGAAGAAAAGGCTAGCTAATACGTAATATCACTATTAGACCGCGTTTCCACCAGAGATGTGCAAGGATGCCTTGCGAGGAATGTGTTTGTCATGAACCAATAGAAACGCTCTAATTACTAGGGCCCGGAATTTTGCGTGCGGCTATTGACAGATTGTAGGGAGAGAGCACCGCTGTAATCGATGTTATTGACAAATCCATAGTTTTTTAAATTTATATATGTTTTTATTGTATAAAACCTCAAACTTTCCGATCATACGTATTTTCAGCTGTTAATGATGAAAAAAGATCAAAATATCGGAAAGTAAGTTTAAATTGCTTTATTGAAATAACTTTAATTACGAATACCTTTGTATTTTATAACTTGAAAAAGGATCCCTCTGAGACCACTTAACGTTAGGTAGCTTGTTTGCCAATATTATTAAGTATTCCTTCAGTTGTAACCATAGCCAATGTAAAGTATTGTATAACAATATTCCAAGCTAAAATATATTTACAATTATGTGTTAAAGTTACAACTTAATTAACAGTTGTCGATTTCGTATTCAAAGCCTATTTCATTGTTAATTTCAGTATCGATAGTATCGGTAAAAAGCGGTGCTCTCTCCCTACAGTCTGACAATAGCCGCACGCAAAATTCCGGGCCCTACTAGTTACATATAATCCTTGCACAGCACAGTTCTAGTGGAAACAGCTGACCGGAGCGTGGATAGGTAGGTAAATGAAGCGTTTCTATTGGTTTACGAGAAACACATTCCTCGTATTATATCTTCGCACATCTCTAGTGAAAACGCGGCCTAACTATCTACTTGTTTTATTACAAGAGTTGAAAATAATAGCATAACCTAACGAGCTCTAAAAACGAACGAAAAGATTATGTTAGTATCATTTTTGTAGTAAAACAAAAATAATGGCTGTAATGAAACTGACAGTAATTGGTGCATGAACATGATACTGTTACGGCGGTGGGTTAGGTGGAAACTTTGATCGTGCTTTTCGACCCATTGGAGGCGTTTTCAGTAGGCTGGAATACGGTTTCAGGCCGTTTCAGAGGATGCTCTATCACATATTAGTTTATCAAAATTTCACCCAAGTTACCGTTGTTTTCAGGCGCCTGAAACATGTTTTCAGTCCGTTTCAGGCCACCCTCTATCCGATTACGCCATAACCTGAAAACCCGTTTTCAGGCGTTTTCAGGACCCCTTATGGGCCTCTGAAGTACATTTCAGTATATGGCGAAATTTTCCATAGGAGTGAAAGAGATAGCACGATTAGAAAGAGACAGCTATACTGAGAACATTCGAGAAGGTGTGTGACAAGGATAGCCTATATGTGTGAGAGAAACAGACTGATGATCCTGTTTCCGGAATATTCTAGTAACTGTGTGAGAGAGATAGCACATGAAAGAGACAGACACTCTACTCGTTTCCGGAACATTCGAGATGTAGGTATGACGTCCTAGCTGGACTGTTCTCGAACTTTGTGGACCGATTCACCGGGGTATATAAGCCGGGTGAGGTTGCGGCGGAGGAGAGTTTCGAATACGATACCGAGCGATAAACATCGAAGAGAATCAAAGCGACTTGTAAGTGAGTTTTAGAGTGCGAAATTACTGTGAACTGTTTTCAAGTGTTTTGTAAAGTTAAGTAACAGTGTGAAAATAAATCCTACTCTTATTCATCGGTGTTAAAAGTGCTTTTCAATCACGAACCCACCCCACGAACGTAACATTTGGTGTCAGAAGTGGGATTGAAAATGCCGCTTACTCCGCGAGAAGAAGAGAAGGAGAGGATGCAGACCCGAAGCCGCGCCGCAGCTGGGGACCCTACAGACACCGCCGCAGCGTCAGATACAGCGGCGGCAGTATCCCCAAAGCCGGAAATAGACGTCAACGCGATTCTGGTCCTCCTGAAAGAACAAGCTAGAAGGCAGGAGGAACAAGCCAGAAGGCAAGAGGAACAAGCTAGAATTCTGCAGCAAGAGCTACGGGGTCAAAAGGAAGCTCACGAGGAACAAGCTAGAATTCTGCAGCAAGAGCTACGGGGCCAGAAGGAAGCTCAGGAAGAACAAGCTAGGATTCTACAGGAGGAACAAAAGAATCAGTTCCAACTCCTCCGTGAGGTACACGACGCAACCGCAGAATGGAAAAAGGAGATGGCTGAGGTCCAGGATAAAATTGTGGCAGTTGACATTAAAGTCGAAAATCACGAACAGCGCCTCAACGGTGTCAACGAAAAGGTAGAAGGCCACGAGAATCGCCTCCAGAAGTTGGAGATTAAAGTGGCCAACGGCACCACCAGTTTATCGGGTGCACCAGCCACAGGAGGTGAAAAGTTAAAGTTACCACCATTTGATGGTACCTCTTCATGGGCCGCATACAAGCACCAATTCGAGTTGGTTGCGGAAACGAATGGCTGGAGCAAGGATTATGCAAAAACGGCACTGAGTTTGGCGCTACGGGATGAAGCTCTCAGTATCTTGGAAACGTTGGGAAAGGATAAGACATATGACCGTCTCCTTGAAGCTTTAGAAGCACGCTTCGGTGACAGTCATCTAGAGCACGTCTACAGAGCTCAACTGAAGGATAGGACCCAGGGTCGTAATGAGTCATTACAAAAGTGGGCCCTAGAAATAGAGAAACTGGTCCAAAAAGCATACCGAGATTCATCCTCTTTTACGGATGGAATGCTAGTGCAGACATTCATAGATGGGATTCGAGACTTTGAAGTGAGGGCTGCTGTACGACTGGGTCACCATGGGAGTTTGAAGGATGCGCTTGCCCATGCTCTCGAGGTGGAAGCTGTACGTCAGGACCCAACAAGATCCTTCAGGGTACGCGAAGTCGCTGCCAGGGAGCCGATTGCTCCACCTCGAGAAACGGGACCTCGATGTTACAACTGCGGAGAACGAGGACACATGCAATCTGGCTGCCCGAAAAGACATTGGAGGCGACGAGACTCGGACCAAATGGAGAGGCCAGCAAGCTCTGGTAGCCCAGAGCGGCAGCAGCAGGGAAACGAGTAAAAGCCAGGACTATGGGACGAGTGCTGGCTGGTGGTCACAATGTCCCAGTTATGATCTCCCAGGCGAACGACGGGAACAGTCTGGCTGTCAAAGGAGAAATTGGTGGAGTACCATGTCACCTTACTATCGACACCGGAGCTTCTCGGACTGTGATCAGTTCTCGACTGCTAAAACACCTGATCAGAGATCATCTAGTCCGACCAATGCATCTTCAGCTGCAAACGGCTACCGGCCAGTACATTTCTGTCCAAGGGGAGCAAGAAGTGTCAGTAAAGATTGGAGAAAAGAAGTACTGGCACAAAGTCATCATTGCTGACATCGTAGACGACTGTATTATTGGTCTAGATTTTATGAGGAAGTACGAATGTAAGATCGACTTGAAAGGCGGCGTGCTGAAATTTGGGGCTTATGAAGTTCCTATGGAGGGTGAAGTGGGTGGACATGTCTTCTGCGCTAGAAGGATTACACTTCAACCGAGATCGCAAGCCCTAGTTCCGGTGAAGTTGCCATATGGTGTGAGACAAGGATCTCATTCCTGCGTGCTAATAGAGAAAATAGCTGGCAGTAAGCCGTGGATACCAGCTCGCACAGTGGTAATGACGTCATCTGCAGCATTTATAAGGGTTCTTAATTTAAGTGATACTCAACACGTCCTAAGTAAAGGAACCCTTATGGGAACATGCGAGGCAATCTCTTGGATACGGAGTTGCCATGGGCCAAGCGAGAACAAGTTGCAAGAAGAAGTTGTGGATATTGGAAAATTATTGGAAAACTGCGAGAATGATCTCACGGAGGAAGAACTTCTAAAGGCGCGTAATCTACTAAAGCGCTATAGGAGTGTCTTTTCTGCACATGACAGTGATATCGGGAGAACTGGAGTAGTGCAGCACGAGATCGACACTGGAGATGTCATGCCTATTCGACAGCGACCTCGGCGAGTTCCAGTAGCTCGAGAAAAAGAAGTCGAAGACATGATCAAGGAAATGAGGAGGGACAAAGTAATAGAACCGTCGACCAGCCCTTGGTGTTCTCCAGTAGTCTTGGTGAAAAAGAAGGATGGAACTATGAGATTTTGCGTTGACTATCGTAGACTCAACGACGTGACCAAGAAGGACAGTTATCCATTGCCGAGGATAGACGACACGTTGGACACTTTAAACGGCATGAAATGGTTTTCCACCTTGGATTTGAAAAGTGGATACTGGCAAGTGGAAATCAAGGACAAAGATAAAGAGAAAACAGCCTTCTCAACTGGTAAAGGACTTTGGCAGTTTAATGTTATGCCGTTTGGGTTGTGCAATGCACCGGCAACTTTTGAGAGGTTAATGGAGCAAATACTTGCCGGCCTCCTGGGTGATACTTGCCTAGTGTATCTGGATGACATCATAATTGTAGGTAAAAATTTCGATGACCACCTTAAGAAACTGGAACAAGTTTTGTCCAAGTTGCGTGACGCAAATTTAAAACTAAGTCCGAAGAAATGCTCATTCTTCAAGCGTAAGGTTAACTACTTGGGACATGTAATTTCATCAGAAGGCATCCAGACAGACCCTGAAAAGATAAGTGCAGTTAAGGACTGGCCAACACCGAAAGACAAGACAGCAGTGCGTGCCTTTTTAGGACTTTGCTCGTACTATCGACGATTTGTGAAGAACTTCTCGGATATAGCAAAGCCTTTGCACCAGCTGACGGAAGAGAAACGACCATTTAATTGGGATGAACAGTGTGCAGCAGCCTTCTCAGATCTCAAACAGAGACTTTGTGAAACACCTATTTTGGAATATCCCGACCCGGATAACGAGTTTGTTGTTGACACTGATGCAAGCAATACTGGCATCGGAGGAGTCTTGTCACAAAACAAAGGAGATCAGGAAGTTGTGATAGCCTATTTCAGTAAATCGTTATCGAAACCCGAGAGAAATTACTGCGTCACTCGGAGAGAATTGCTGGCAGTCGTCAAAACTTTGCAGCATTTCAGCAAATATTTGCTTGGACGCAAGTTCCGAATCAGGACTGACCATGCTGCTTTAAAGTGGTTGTTAGAGTTCAAGAACCCCGAGGGTCAGGTGGCACGCTGGATCGAACAACTGCAGGAATATGACTTTTCCATCGAGCATCGAAGTGGAAAGTCACATGGAAATGCAGATGCCCTCTCCCGAAGGCCTTGTCCGGATGACTGCAAACACTGTTTAAGACAAGAGGATAAAGACTGCGTGAAGATGTTGAGGACCGACACTGTTAGCGAAGAGTGGAGTGACGCAGTCATGCAAGAAGCACAACAGGAAGATCGTGACATAAAACCCATTTACGACTGGATTAACGGTGGAATGCCCAAACCAAGGTGGTGTGAAGTAGCTCCGATGAGTACAGTGACCAAGAGCTACTGGGCGCAATGGGAAAGTCTGATTATGCACAATGGCATACTGTGTAGGAAATGGGAGTCAGCGAACGGAAAGGATGCTCACCTTCAAGTGGTCGTACCAAGAAAGAGAGTTAGCGATGTTTTAAGATCCTTTCATGATGGCATTTCCGGCGGGCATCTAGGAGTAAAAAGAACTCTGATGAAGATTCGGCAACGCTTTTACTGGATACACTGTCGGGAAGATGTGGAAGACTGGTGTAGGAAGTGTACTAGCTGCTCGTCGGTCAAGGGGCCACATACACGCAGTAGAGGTGCGCTTAAAGTTTATAATGTGGGGGCACCTTGGGAAAGAATTGCTTTGGACGTCGCAGGCCCATTCCCGATCTCCGACCGTGGAAACAAGTACATTCTTGTGGTCATGGACTATTTCACCAAATGGCCTGAAGTGTTTGCCATTCCAAATCAAGAGGCAGTCACAATAGCGGAAACTGTAGTGGCGGAAGTATTTTGTCGGTATGGAGTACCTCTTGAGATCCACAGCGATCAGGGAAGAAATTTTGAATCTCTGGTGTTTCAGGAGACTTGCCGAGTCATGGGAATTCATAAAACTCGGACTACGTCCTATCATCCACAGTCAGACGGGATGGTCGAGAGATTCAATCAGACTCTGGAACGACATTTGGCCAAAGTAGTTGACAGCCATCAAAAAGATTGGGACAGGCATATTCCACTCTTTTTAATGTCATATCGGACCGCAGTTCACGAAAGCACGGCCGTGACACCTGCGTGTGCTAATTTTGGAAGAGAATTGCGGTTACCTGCGGATCTACTGACAGGACGACCTCCAGATGCACCAAAGACGATTTCAGAATATGCAAGTGAACTGCGAAATCGGATTGATGGTGTTCACAATCATGTTCGTGAACACGGACTGCAGGCCAGCGAAAAGATGAAGACCAGATATGACCGGAAGTCTAACCAGACGAGATTTGAGGAAGGATCGTTGGTGTGGCTACATAACCCTATGCGGAAAAAGGGGAAGTCCCCGAAATTGTCACCGAGTTGGGAAGGGCCGTACAAAGTAGTCACTAGGATCAACGATGTCACATACCGGATACAGCGTAACGCACGTAGCCCTGTAAGATTGTTCATGTTGATCGGTTGGCCAAATACCATGGATCTAATGATGCTCGGGACGAGCATGTCTTAGGAGGGGGCAGTGTTACGGCGGTGGGTTAGGTGGAAACTTTGATCGTGCTTTTCGACCCATTGGAGGCGTTTTCAGTAGGCTGGAATACGGTTTCAGGCCGTTTCAGAGGATGCTCTATCACATATTAGTTTATCAAAATTTCACCCAAGTTACCGTTGTTTTCAGGCGCCTGAAACATGTTTTCAGTCCGTTTCAGGCCACCCTCTATCCGATTACGCCATAACCTGAAAACCCGTTTTCAGGCGTTTTCAGGACCCCTTATGGGCCTCTGAAGTACATTTCAGTATATGGCGAAATTTTCCATAGGAGTGAAAGAGATAGCACGATTAGAAAGAGACAGCTATACTGAGAACATTCGAGAAGGTGTGTGACAAGGATAGCCTATATGTGTGAGAGAAACAGACTGATGATCCTGTTTCCGGAATATTCTAGTAACTGTGTGAGAGAGATAGCACATGAAAGAGACAGACACTCTACTCGTTTCCGGAACATTCGAGATGTAGGTATGACGTCCTAGCTAGACTGTTCTCGAACTTTGTGGACCGATTCACCGGGGTATATAAGCCGGGTGAGGTTGCGGCGGAGGACAGTTTCGAATGCGATACCGAGAGATAAACATCGAAGAGAATCAAAGTGACTTGTAAGTGAGTTTTAGAGTGCGAAATTACTGTGAACTGTTTTCAAGTGTTTTGTAAAGTTAAGTAACAGTGTGAAAATAAATCCTACTCTTATTCATCGGTGTTAAAGTGCTTTTCAATCACGAACCCGCCCCACGAACGTAACAATACTTACGAAATGAACAAAAAGGAAGGACGAAAATACGAATTTATTTTTATTTAATAATCTCATTGTTCATTAGAACCCGCGTGGGTCCTCGCTCGCCCTGGCCCTCTCGTTTTGAAAGGAGAGCTATGTCTTGCAGTGGGTTATATGGGTTAGGGAGGTATGACGAAAATACAAGGAAAATTATGAATAACTTGGAATACGGGTGCGGCTCATAAAAAATGTACCATAACGCACTGGAAAGTGTAACACACAATTTTGTTCGCAACTGGAAATTCTGTAACACGATGGAATTCTGTAAAGGCGAGATTACATGGAACAAGAATTGGTGGATTTAAAAAAAATACTCTTATCATATTTACGAGTTCTTATGTGTCTTGAAAGGATGAGAGATTAAGATATGCTCAGCATTTATTATTATGAGTGAAAAACACCACCACTTTAAAAACACTTCTTATAATTTAAAATCTTTAAAGTATAAATATAAGAGAGTTAAGAGCCAACCAAACAAAGCCATTGTGCCCTCAACCGCATAATACTCAGTTTAAAATGAACAGAAATATAAAATAAAATAGTTAATTGAAATAACGACTTTATTGTCTAGAGCAGAAAGTGCATTTTAAAATACATACACGTTGGCAGATAGTACTTTTCCATGAAGCTGCGTTACTGCGTGAAAGACGGACAAACACACAAACATACAAACACACGTTCGCATATATAATATTAGTATATATATATATGGATTAGCACTGTAAATAGTGAAAAATTAACACATAATTTGGCTATACATAATTATACCTATACTCTGAAACCAAATTTATGGCAACCCTATTAAGCTTTAGACATGTAAGATTAATTCAGGTGTGAATGAAAAACCGACCACGCATTATCATTAGATCTTCCCATAGATGTATTTATGTACGAGAATGGGAAGCGCTCCGTTTTACCGCATTTTAGTTTCGAAATCCCGCTATTTCCCGAGTCCGGGGAAATCCGCGAAATTACGCTAAAATCCTCAACATGCTGTGATAAAGATAAATTGTGGTAAGTGCTGGAACGCCTGCTTTAGTGCGCTCCACTTGGTTCTTAGGGTTATAAATGATTTAAAACTGCAAGTTTGTACTGCGGAAATCAAGGATACAAAGAAACTAGCAACATAATATGTTAACCCGGGTTATAAACTATCACCAAATTTCAAATTTCATTAAAATCCGTTGAGCCATTTTTGTGTTACAAACATTCAAATTTTCATATTATAATACTACTAGCTGTTGCTCACGACTTCGTTTTTAAATTCGATTCATTATTTATTTATTTATTTATTATTGCGAGACCGCATGAACAATAGAATTTTTCGGGATAAGTTTGTGGTTAGTTAAGTTTGATATCGCTGCCCACGATGCGCTACATTAAGTAAGTAAGTAAAATCCACTGGCTGTTTGCAGGCACTTTCATAGTTCACACGCACAATAAACAAGGTTCCACTTATTATTCCCATTACCTTTATATTCTACTCGATAAAATACCTATTTAGTGGCGAGCTCCAAGCGGAACGCTCGCACAGGCAGAAAAACCTGCGAAATCACTTCGCGAAAATTCAGCTTGAACACTCCGCTCGTTGGTCATTAATGCCTATTGATACGTGAGTGAAAATGACGCCGGATTCTGCGCGGGCTCGGTCATTTATATAAATTAGACTGTGATTTCGTAGCATTATGGTAACAATATATGTTAAAGGACCGCGTACCAAAAGTCAGTGGGTCGCGGTATGCCGCATCGCCCGCAATATGCTGTAAATTGTGTTCTTAATTGTCGCGATTCCACTGAAATAGCAGTTGGAATTATTTACCATCACGTGGATATGACTCCATCATTTGCTTAGCATGTTGTATTTAATAAATTCTTGTTATTGTTGATCTAAGATCACCGTTTCGTATTACGGACAAGGTTCTCCTGTACCAAGTGTCTCAAAACGAATCAGGTACTTCTTTTACGCGTCACACCTTAAACATTGGATAAATTTATCGAAACATTTGTTAATCGCAATCTAAAAATCTTAAAAACTTTTACAAGGGTATTGTCGAACTTATCATTTTGTAGAACTTTGTATATAAAATTAATCTATTGATAATTAATTAAGTAGACAATTCCTAAGCCATTCGTTTTCTGAACTCAAAATTCTCAAGTCATACGTAATTTATCAAAATGGACGCCTCAACACTACGAGTACTTATAGTTTTCATATCAATAAAACTAAAAGCGATTTTTATGATCGGCTCCTTTTTTCCGCGACAGCTGCTGAATTTATTAAACAGCGTTCACGGTTACGTCTTCCTATATCCAATACCTGAACACGAGATAAACATTCACGCAATCTATATCTACGAAGCAAGTCTCGAGTTACTATGAGCTCCAACAAAAAGCCTAATATCTTAGTTGCACGGCGTGAGACATTTCATGTGAGTCGCGTTACATTGCGGAGTCGTAGAGCTAGGAATTTAAAAGTGTTCTATCTACTACACCAATGTAACGCAAGTCGCACTATATTTCCCTTTCTGTGTAAAAAAGACTAACTCAAGTAAACTTATCACCGTATTCCGACCACGCACGTCCCCGAGCTCTATTCACGAGTTATTGACGGTTCGGTTCGTTCGATGCGAAAGAAAAATTACTCTCATTTATTCTATTTGTTTTATGACAGGTGGATTGCGGAGCCAGATATGGTCGTTTTTTGTTTTGTTTAAATGTCTTTTGTAGAAAACGAAGGCGTTGAAAATAGGCGAAAATGTGGGCAATGAAATGTGACTGACATTTTGTCGATTTCTAAATTGGCTTCTTGTCTTTTAGCAGCTTCAAGCGTGACAGATATTAAGTTCACCCTCGTTCTTCAACACTTAGCAGTATTCTGGCTCTGAGGGTAACGATGACACAGCTTTTTAAATAATTAAATGTGATGTGTGTTTAGGGATATGTCGTTAAAAGTAAACACACAATAAACGGTGGCAACAACTTCTTTTAATTGCTCTATATGTTCAGTAACTCGTTAAGCTACACTCTTTTTTAATCGAAAATTGAAAGCAAAAACAATTTCTCTTATCACTTGTCCGATTTCTATTCGAAAGCCCATTTCCTAGAAAATTGCTCATAAACTGTGTCCATCGGGGCGTTAAAAATGTATAGCTTTTTAAATTTATTACATTTTGTATGCGGCGTTGTTTCGATGCCGCAGAACGACATTATTATCACTGCAGGGATCTTCATAAAAGGGTAAACAGCAGAGCTATATGTTTATCGCAATATAATAGCACATTTTTAGCTAGCAACTATGTATCTATGTACATTACATTTAGAGTAACAGAGGTAAAAAGTATAGAAATGATTTGGACAAAAGTTTCTCAGACGTTATGATAACCCAGCCGTCAATCCTCCGTGCTGGCCTTGCAAACGAATTACAAAATTTAAACTTCGCTTGTGCCGTTCCAGTTACGCTAATAGTATAATTTAGTACACAAATAAGCGGGACACTAGGACACAAACTTCGATTTTTTTTATTTCGGAGTAGCTTCGATGTTTTTAAGGGCGTAGCGTGCGTACGCGGCTCGATTAACGACGGACTCGTGAACTACAAGTCTAAGGGGCTGTTTCACCATCCATTGATTAGTCTTAACTGACGGTTAAATGTGATGCCGTCTCCGTCTATTCGAACAAAACAAATAGAGAGGGCATCACATTTAACCGTCAGTTAAGACTAATCAATGGATGGTGAAACAGCCCCTTACTCTAAGTACACTCGTTGCTAACTCTAAATGGGCAACGAAGCAGCGTGACAATTAAAATTATTTAATGAGTATTTATTCAAAATCTACGATGTCATTCAATTTAAAAGACAAATTCATTTAAAGTTAATGAGTTAAACGCCTTTCTGTCATTCGGACCGTGTTATACGAACAGTACGCCCTTACCTAATCTACTATACCCACGCAATATAATAAGATTTCGCCGATAAAAAGATCACATTGGCTATGATTGATTTTGCATGACGTTGTATTATTCGAATTTTGCTTGTCCGAAACGGGCAGCATTGTAAATAATTCAACAATGATAGCGTAAAGACGCTTGTTTGATGTATTTCGGATGTCATCATAACCATTCTATGAGTATTTCAAATTTTCCCGCTAATCCTATTCGATACGGAATTTCAGTCACGTAATATTCGCAGGTGCAGGGCAGGTCCGTATGCGTCTATGTAAATAGACATAAATGAGACTTGTCACACGCTCGTGTACAGTGTAACTATCTTAAGATGTGATGCCTTCAGACAAGTTAGTAATTGGTAACCCATGACATGAGATACGAGGTTTGGGTTTACAATATCAACTAACTCCATCACGATTGCTTGTATCGCGATAACATAAATTAAACAAATGTTTTCTAAAAAAATATTGCACACCATAAAATATGGTACTCTATTGAAAGAAACTGTAAAAAAATATATTTGTTTTATCTTACAATAACATGTTTGAATTTTAATAAATGATGATTTGATCAATAAAAAAAACTCTGTACAAACTTGCTGATGAAAACAAAAAAAATGTCAATTAATATAAAAAATACTGCAAAATTAGATATTTCAAAACTTTTAAAAAAGGCCTACGAATAAAGCGACATGAAATTTTGTTTGTCTTTTCATTTCTTTATAAGGCAAAAGTTTTATCTCATTTCATCGCTGAAGTAGGTAAGTAATTCCGAAATGAAAAAAGTTTTCAAAAGGGTTAAACGGCAAAATAACTATATTACCTAAGGTTTATTATAGACTGACTGAATAGAATTTTATTCATAAAAAAAGTTTTGGGACGGCAAGTTATTGAGTAATGAATTAATTTTAATTAATGTCTTGTGTAAGTAGACTTCGAATAAATGAAGAATGTATATTTTGTGTGATAATAAATGAAACGTAAGCAATTGTCTGTTACCATGACAGTCAAGCGGTCCGACTATGAAGTTAGGTAATATAAACGATATTTGCGAAATGTTATATTTTTATTTCGCTAAATGTTAAGTCGAAATAAGAAATTCTTCATATTTTGGCATTTTACCAGTATAAAGATAAGTAGGCCATGTCTATTTCAGCAAATTTCGCTCAAAGATACCGATAGCTCTCAAAGAGATTGGACGAGCCACCTTGAAATGTCTTATAATCACAAAAATAGTGTGTAGGTACTATGTTTATATATTTCCATTACCATTGGAACATTGCTTTTGACACATGTAATTTGAAAACATTTTTTATTTATGTTTTATGAATAAAATTTATAAATTTAAGATTTAATATATTTTATCGTTATTTAATTATACCTATTTAGTTTTTTTTTTATTAATAATCTGTATTTGTCTCGCTTAAGTATATTAAAATCTGTTATAATTTACGAAAATTATTAGTGGAAAATTATTTCTGTAAATAAAGAAGCCAATTAAATACTTATACCTATAATATCTTAATAAAGAAAGTTATCGCCGCCAAATAAATACAATAATTCTTAGCAACAACAAAATATCCCAAATCTACGTAAAAAACTTACCTTAGTGTGGATCATTTGAAATTCAAAGCCTCGTGCTGAAAAAACATAGTTGGTATGTCGTATGTTCATAACAATGACACAATTTCTTACGAAAAATTGAAGTACACCCAAAGCAAATACATTATTTATGATCGAACTGATTTAACGGAGTGATCAATTTGCAAGTTTTCCCTCACCTTTGAGCAAAAAACGCCCAGGAAATTAAGGGCCGAATTACTCTTGGCAAAGTTTTCCCGTAAATCTTTGGGTAAGTTTCGGTTATGAGAACAGGGGGGCTACCTACTATGGAATTCGAAAACCGAAGTTCGTATCGTACCGTCGCTCTCACTCTCGTATTAAATAATATTAGCGTCAGCGGGACGGCAAGATACAAAGTTCGAATTTTGCACTTCGTAGTAGGTATAGGGCCAGATTCTGAATCATGCGTTAGTTCTTTGAAAGAGGTAGGTAATAGGACGATCCCGTTAATTAAGTGGATGTAAAATGACAGAGTATTACTTTGGAATATTAGATAAATCGATCGATCTTCAACTTTTATCAAATTTATTTTTTGTTTATGTCTTGTGTGGTTCGGAAAAATGTCTATCGATATATGAAAAAAAAATGTAAGTAAGAACTGAAAAAACCATATTATTCTGTTACCTATGTATTCTACAAACAATCCTTAAATATCGGTATAATAGAGACAGAGGATCAAAAATGTAATAGTAATTTTATAAAATACCACATCTGAACACCTACTTCGTAGTAAAGTTCGACCATTTTTAACACGTTGGTAATTTATTTGCCGTCCTGATGAACCTCATATTTGTAAATATGAGGTAGTTTGTAGAAAGCAACTGAAACTTAACTCGGAAATACGGATTAAACCGTGAAGTGGAACAGTTCTATGTACTTGTTTACTAAGTTCTTCAGTTAGGAAATGAGAATACTCATAAATATAACAGGTGTAGATTTTTTAACTAACTTTTTTAACTTGTCCAGGTTACAAATTAATAGTTTAGGTAAGGCTGAGGCCGCACTACGGGTAAACCGCCGCGGTTTTTAACCGCGTGACTGTGTGAATCAAGTAAACTAATGTAATCGGCCGCCAGGCTTTAAATACACTTGTATAAAAAAGTCAAGCGGTTAAAAACCGCGGTGGTTTAGCCATAGTGTGGCCTCGGCCTTGACATGGGTTTTCAAAGTGACATACTATGACTTGAAAAAATAAAAATATGTACCTACTAGAAAGTATAACATAGGTTACAAATGCGTAAAATAGTTAAGTGTACAAAATATCAATTTTCGAAACTCTTATAATATATCACTAGAATGATACATCCATTAGCTAATGATAAATGAACATGTTCTCGTAATAAATAAGGTATTTATACATCGCAATGACAAATGAACCACAAGGGAGCGACGGCGCTGTTTAGGGTATGCGTTAAAATAATGGCGGAACGAAACTCAAAATAAACAACATTTAATCTAAATGCATATTAGGAACATTGTTGTTAAAATAATGCGTACGAATTTGACAGTTCTGCAGCAATTACAATGAAATATTATTATTCGGTGTACGATATTATCAACAGTGTATTGTAATACCTATTCCCAAATGGTATCGTGGAAACCACTCATTGTTAATTTAAACTTCTTCTAAGTCGCTACACTTTTAACCTCTTGAGGCCCACGTCAAATTTTGATCATTACAATTTGAAACTTAATGTCAACGAGGGCTAAAGACCGGCGAAATATCGCTAGATGGCGTTAGTATCGTGAGGTTTTTTTGACATTAAGGTCTTGCTTGTAATTGGTTCATTTAGTTATTTTGCCGCCGCCACATGCTTGGCAAACAACGGCAAACAGCGAACACCAAACAACAAACACGAACGTGTGGATAGGTGTTCGCCTGTGTTTGCCTGTTTTTGTTCGTGTTTGCCAGTGATCGGCTTCGGTATCGGTTTTTGTGCACAAATCAAAGAGGATTCGACAAACGTGTCAACGATGTACCTATCTAAACGCTTGTCTGTAGTAAACGTGTTTGCGATGTATCCAAACTTTGTACCTACGATTTCTGTGAATTTTGATCATCCACCACCACCACTTTCGTTTAGTTAAATTTTGCTTTATTTTTAAATAAAATTAGGTAACCCGAAAGTAATCGCTGCCACAACAAGCTCGTCGTCCGCCATGTTTGCCAATCCGGCATATACTAGCATGTTCGCCAAGCCTGGGGATCCCGTGTTTGTGTTGGATAATTGTGGCCAGTGTTTGGTATTTGTGGCAAACAATAAGCATGTGGAGGCGGCATTAGCCGTCAGTAACGTCAAAAAAACCTTACGATACTAACGCCATCCAGCGATATTTTGCCTGTCTTTCAGCCCTCATTAGTGAAGTTTGACATTAGCTTTGACGTGTCCTAAATTTAGGACGTTGGGCGGACGAGGTTAACAGAGTGGTCGGTGGTCGTCGGTTGAGGATCAGTAAGACCTTTGTGACAACTTTCTTGGGCAAATAGTGTGGTGGTTTCCTTTGCTTTCCACACCTCATTGCTGGAGATGGCGATAGAGAGCACTGCTAACCACTCTCTCATTAGGTCCGTTACCCCCTGTTTCACCACCTATTGATGAATTTTAACTGATACTTATTATATTCTAGTGGGAAAGAAAATAGATAAAAATTGGGCTAAGAAACAGCTTGTAGATACTCAAAAACTCCTATCGTTACAAAAAACTGGACAACTTTGTCCCTTTTCCTAACGAGTATACTGACCGTTTTCATGGTCACAAATATTTCTGTCCCATACGCGATACAAACGACCGTCCAGAATAGGTCGTCAAAATGTTGGAAATTACCAAGCAGGGCCCCGGTAGGATAATAAAATTGCAATAATCATAGCTTTACACACCCCCCCCCCAGGCGTTGCCCGCTTAGCCTATTTGAGTTTGGGTTGGGCACAGCTGCGTGGGGCCACTGCGTATGCGAAGTAACTTCGCATACGTGCTAGGGTGTACATGACCAAATTATTAAAGGAAATAAATGGGAACAGGCATTGAGATTACCACTCGCGTTTCACTGAATGGCTGAAAAAGCTGACTTGGATATGTCGGTTTGGTAAAAATAGGGCTTCATCACGTAGTAAGCATGTTTACAAGAAACTTCTTATCTAGAAATTTCGCTGATACAAACTTATAATGCCTACGAATAAGAATAGATATCTTTTTTCATCAGTTTCTTTCATTCTTTTCCAGAGAAAACTGAAATACAATATAATAAAAAGTTTTAGATTATGTAAAAAACTTAACTATTAAGTTACGACGCTGGCACGACACTGGCACTTTAGGGGAACACCCAAATACTCCGAAATATTTTATTCCGAATTTGCTAATTCCGATTTTCAAAACTCCGATTTTCACAATTCCTAAGACATTTAATACCGATTACTTAAAAACACGAAATTTATTTTTCCGAATTTCAAAATATCGATTTTTTTAATATCCGATTTTTAAAATTCCGAAGAATGAAAATGCACGAAATGTTATTGGCCCGAAATACAGTATTCCGATTATCAATTTTCCGAAATTACATCGCTAATTCGGAAATATGACATTCGGCAAAATAAACTTCATGGTTTTAATAATCGGAATCTTGATTTTGAATCTCGAATTAATATCAATGAATTTAGATAAATTGACCTGCATATTTAGGTTAGGTTAGAATTGCGACAAGGTGCGAAGCGCCATAACTGCGCGGAATAGGAGCTCCGGAAAGCGGAGCTCCGTCGAACTTGTGTCACATTGCTGAAAATCAATAAGAGTAAATACTGTTTTAGGCCAATCTAAACTTACATAGCTTAAGTTAATAAGTCGGGATTTATTATTGATTGGTGTAATGATATTCGGAATTTTGAAAATCGGTATTTTAGTAATCGGAATTCGTATTTTTGATATTTCGGATTATTATTGAGTCGGACTTATTGTTCGGTTTATTAAAATTCGAAATTTTGAAAATCGTAATTTTGAACATTTGGTATTTTTACATCGGAATTTCGTTTTTCGTATTTATGTAGAGTACCCGCAATTAAGAGGCTTTCTCTGTTTTCTGAAATTTACCTCTTTGTCTACCAAATCGCAATACGCAAATGACTAGGCGTATAAAAAAATGCAAATTCCTTACGATTCGCTTCTGATTCAGTACAAATATAACCAAAATGGTTAGAAAGCGCCCCCGAAATACGCTTTTTATCTACGTTAGCAGACAGGAAAAGTAATGCGCGGTACAAGCGACCACGTTCCGACGTTTGACTCTGCGTGCCCTATTTTTGGCGTACCGGAGTAAAGGTGCTGTCATAATGTTCATGATATTTTTCACTTGCACGCTAAAAAACGGCATGATGTATAATGACACATGTTGGGTTAATAAATAAGAATAGTTGTAAATTGCGGAGGCCGGAGATGAAATATACAAGGTGTTAATTAAATAATTGAATACCTATTAAATACCCCAACAGCTTTTTAGGGTTCCGTAGCCAAAATGGCAAAAGGAACCCTTATAGTTTCGCCATGTCTGTCTGGTTGTCCGTCCGTCCGCAGCTTTGCTCAGGGACTATCAATGCTAGAAAGCTGTAATTTGTTTAACGGATATATTATATAAAAACTATGCCGACAAAATGGTACAATAAAAAATTTAAAACAATTTTTTTTTAGTTTACCTCTCATAGGCGTAAGGTGGGGTTTTTTTTCTCATCATCTAACCAACCCTATAGTGTGGGGTATCGTTGGATAGATCAGTTCAATATTATCATTCAAATCATTCAAATAAATCAATCGCCGCAGTCAGTTCTGAACAATATCTACTAGTTTGACCTAAACTTTCGAGACCTTTCACGACGTTCTCACGTTGAAATATCCCAGGGGTCGTGTCAGCTGCGTAAGTGATGATTTTGTTTACAAAAACGAGAGCCGTAATAAGATAGATGGTTGCGGGTAGTTGACGTATAAATTGGATGCCTGAATGCAAATATTGTCTCAGTATAATTGCATATGGCGCATATTTTTGGATCGATCGTTTTGAGGTTTAATTGGAGCGGATTTGTGTCGGTGTGGATAGCGATTGGAGATATGTTTGCAAAAACAAATCAAATAGCGTTAAAATTTATGCAAAATGGAAGTGTTTGAGTACCCAATAAATAATATTATAAATGAAAATAAACGTTGAGTTTTGCATTATCTTCAAATATCGTAAATGGTAGGTACATTATGGTAAGACTTGAAATCTCCTCTTTCACTTATTTAACTGACAATCTAAAATTATTTACGTGTAATTTATAGTGTAATTATGTAATTTAAAACAACTAATTTAATTTCCATCAAACCTTTATTTTGATTATCTGTTAGATCCTGATTTTCCTCCATTAGAAACCCTTCAAATCTTTATTTAAACTTTGTCTTTCATTTTCACAATGTATTTAAAAGTTTAACTACCTTCTTTTTATCTTTCGCTGTGTAATCGTAAATTTAATTCCCATTACCTTGTAACAGCTGAAAGCAGCTACAACAACTACTTTTGACGTTGTGATGATAACTTGTTTCTCCATTAGTCCTGCACAAATCACGTGTCCCTGGCGCCATCTTGGAAACTGCCGCAAATTGGTTCTAAGATGAACGTATAGGCACGTAAAGCAGGCGATTCATGATCTATTGTGTTGCGGGGAAGCAATATCTGACGGTATGAGAAAGCCCAGCCTTTATTCAGGCCGTCCAGCTAAGGGATTGTAACTGTTGTTTGGATCGGAATCTTCAAATATCAAATTGTAAAGGTTTTTTGATTTTGACCCACGTCTGGAGGTCGATCTGACTTCATTATTTGGTGTGTATACATGCATGATAAATTGTTTGTGTTAGTGCAGGCAAGCCACTAGAATTACTTGCTCCGGATTTCACGTGTACTTAGATAAATAATGCTACCTACATTATTGTTGCACTTGATTGTCTTATGTTGGAAGGTATGCCATAATATTTTTGCCTACAAAAAGTAATTAATATTTATCTTTACTACTTAAAAAGCATGTTCCAATTCCGGTATTGCCGGGTTAATCTAAATGTTAACGTAATTTTAGCTATAAAAATTCTCATGTCAGCGAAATTGTATATATATCTTATGAGAATAAATGATCTTTAAACCGATCGTAATTATTAAAGTTTTGAACCAACTGGGACCAACTCGTCAAATAACTATGAACTGGCAAAATGGATTAACTTTAATATTCGTGCCAGATTTGATCTTTATTGGGCTTTTAGTAACGAAACAACATGGTAGACATTGTCGTACATTTAAATAGTTGAATAATGTTGCGGTTCATTATGTAAACGAGCGTTGATTTTGATGGAATTATATTTTTGTCTGGTAATTGAGCCGCCATTTTAATGCTTTCTTACTGAATTCTTATCTCTATTTATGCATATCAATTTTGTACCTACCTAGTAAGTAGATCTGAACAATGAGAGAGAGTTCGCTGATGAATTAATGAATCAATGAAAGTTAAATCATACTCAAATTTCATTTAAAACACACCGTCATTATTTTTATAAATAAATAATAAATAAATATCATGGGACACTTGACATCAATCGACCTAGTCCCAAGCTAAACAAACAAAGCAAACAAAGCTTATACTATGGACACTAGGCAACGGATAAACATACTTATATAGATAAATACATACTAAAATACATATTAAACATCCAAGACCCGAGAACAAACATTCGTATTATTCATATAAATATTTGCCCCGGCCGGGGATCGAACCCGGGACCTCAGGCTTCGTAGTCAGGGTTGCCATGCTGTCGTCGAAAAATCCGGTTGTTTAAAAAAATCGTTCTCTTAAAATCATTATTTTTCAGAATGAATTATTTGAACATAAAATATTTTAAGTTCAAAATTTATGTATGATAATGAAGGAAAACATAGTGAGCAAACTTAAATTCACCTGCTAAACTGTTCAATGACACCATAATTCCAAAATTCCCAATCTGCACTGAACCCGCGTGGGAATTACAACCTAAGTAAGCCAATATGACAAAAGCCCCGTGCTTAGCAGTGGGACGTGTATATAGGCCGCAGATGATGATGATTTATAATATTCAAAACCCGTTTTAATCTACAGTAGTTTTCATGAGCTACACCAGCAAACACGCTGCGTAATCAATCGTAAAACAAAAATTTCTTACAGCGGGAAACCATCGAAAAACAAATGAAACCGCGAGAAACTTTGAATACATATACCGGGTGTGGCCTGTACTATGAGCAAATAATTAAAACATAGATTGTACTCGTCAAACTGAACAACATTCGTTCAGCAATTTTTGAAAATTAATATATAATTCATAATAAAGTTTATTCGGAGATGCAATGTAAAGCAAAATGTTTAATGTTTGTAGCGTGACAGGCGCCGTCAGTTGGGTTCTAGGGTGGCGTACATTGATTATAGTATTTAATTTGTATGAAAAAGGGAAAATCTAAAGACTCCATCATTTTCAAAAGTCCCTGAACTAATGTTGTTCAGTTTGACGAGGACGATCTATGTTTTAATTTATTGCTCGTATTACAGGCCACACCCGGTAGAAAGCTTGTATGCGCATTTGTTTATTAATAAAATTAGAAGTAATGCTAACCTCGCTTAGCTGTGACCACTCAACGAGATTATTGCTGGGTTTTTATAGCGAGAGGTGTTTCTGGCAATTGATAAACTAAAGTAAAACTTACCAGGAAGCGATATCCGCTAACTCGTGAACATTAATTTTATTGCTGAGCTAAGGGATGAAAATTTTAGAGGGGGTCCCATTCGAGCGTTAGTATCCCATATAATTTTCAATTTCAAAAGGGATCGAATAGGTCCGATAGGATTTTGTATTAAGGTGGCATTTTTTTATCTCACATAAACATTAAATCGGTAACTGTATTTTTGGACTGAGCGTTTAGTTAAAAAATCGAACACAAGAATACGAATTAGTTGTGTTCCTATCGTACCATTTTTTCTAATTCTACTAGATTTGGTAACTGTATTATTTTCAGTGTTTTGTAACAAGACTTGCTTTTGTATGTTTCAATGTCGACGTAGAATATCGGCTTTCACAGCAGTAGCCTGAACAGCATCATTTATTATTTACCTTATAAAACCGGCTTCAGCCCAAGCAAAACTTATGCGAACACATATTTGTCTCGCAAGTCCCCCGCTGTTAATATTTTCCCTTTACATTGTTTCGTTTTTTCCACAATAGGAAAATATGCTCAGCAATATCCCGCTAGATTCAACGACGAATGGAGAAATAAATACGTATTTCTCCCCTATATATTGAACAATACTCCTATTGGAATCTGCCTCAAGATGTCGGTATAATATTCTTAAATTATTGAGGAAAGATCAAACAGTACGGAATCGAAATAATTTAACTTTAGGTGTTAAGGTTCGGTAAGGTTTCAGAGCTTATAATATTACGTTTTTTCCTCTGTAGCTCCGAAACTTTTTTGTGGAATCGGAAAAGATTTTTAATATTTCAACCAATAATTGCGTCAGTATTTTTTAAATAGCAAACAGAATTTTTACTGTTAATTATTAGATATATTTTGTACAGGATATCAATGGGAGCTCATTAAAGATAATCCTGGTTTTTGTGCCATAGGAATATTATCATTTTAGATATTGCGATTTTGATACTTAGAGTAAGATCGTACTTACAAGCATCTATTGGTGATGGTTATTTACCGTTCCGATATTTTTAAGCCCCTCCCTCGGACTTCCAACTTTGTTGAATCCAAATATGAAATAGTTTTTTGTGCGAACTATTCATAACACAACAAATATTACACCACTTAATTGCCTACTTGCTACTAGAGATGACCTTTCACTTCATAAACACATTACTTGTTAAATACACCTGCTACCGTAGCCGGCCTAGTTCTATATTATTATTATCTTTAGCCTATAACTGTGTCCCGCTGCTGGGCAAAGGCCTCTCCTCTTGATTACCTTCTCCCAATCCAGAGCTATATTTGGCCACTCTCTCAGTTCTGCGTCCAGATAGTAGTATCATCATCATCATCATCATCAGCCGGACGACGTCCACTGCTGAACAAAGGCCTCCCCCTTAGAACGCCACAATGAACGACAACTCGCCACTTGCATCCACCGGTTTCCCGCCACTCTCACGATGTCGTCAGTCCACCTGGTGGGAGGGCTGCTGGAGATAGTAGTATAGTAGTTCTATATATAGGACTTATCGTAATGTATTGTGACACAGAACTCTCTCCTAAGTGACAAAGTTTCATATGTTCATAAACAATAATTTGGCTTGGGCTGTTGGAGTTACAAAAGCACCGTCAAAAAATCCGAAGAAAGTATTTCGAGCAATAATAAAATTGAGCATTAGGCACGTTCGAAGTTTTACAAAACCTTATTTGAGTTTGCACATAAATTTGTACACGTTATTCGGTGTCGCGGGATATCAACATCCTGGGGCGTTTCCTTGCCTCGGTTTGCAACGACACACAGGGGGACAGCCGTTTTCGGCTTTTTATCAACTTTGTTGCCGACTACTGAATACGATATAACGCGTTTTTTACATTATTTTAATGATAAAAAGTGTACATGCTAATAATTTTCTAGGGAACTTGAGGGTTAAAGGCACAGTTTAGAATAAAAAAAAGTTTTTTTTTTATTTGACTGGATGGCAAACGAGCAAGTGGGTCTCCTGATGGTAAGAGATCACCACCACCCATAAACATCTGCAACACCAAAGGTATTGCAGATGCGTTGCCAACCTAGATGCCTAAGATGGGATACCTCAAGTGCCAGTAATTTCACCGGCTGTCTTATTCTCCACGCCGAAACACAACAGTGCTTCACGGGAGGATTAGCGAGCAAGATGGTGGTAGCAATCCGGGCGGACCTTGCACAAGGTCCTACCACCTGCAAAAAGTTATAGTAGGTACATATCAATAACGTGCTTTTTAAAAATTATTTTTACTTTTGCCTTTGGCTGTTTTTGTTTGTAATGCGTTTGTTTTAGTAATACGAAGAAAATACCTAAAAACTTTCTGACCAACCTATCTTGAGCCGCCGCGCTTTAAACAAAACAAATAAAAATGAAAATATTGGAAACTAAAAATAATGATTTTATTAATAAAATAAACAAATTTATAAAACAGAAACGTATAATAAAATAAAGTAATATAAACATTTTACTCTGTGAGGAGGCCTGTGCCCAGAACTGGGACGTATTAGACTTGAATGATGACATAAATATAATACCTACGAGTACATGCATAATAAGCAAAAAAAAAACAAGAATTGTCGTAAAAAAAATAAGGATGTATCTATCTAAAGTAATCGTAACATAAGTGCAACGTATCTTGGACTACGAGCGGTTATTCAGTTACTGTTCAGTATACAGGGTGGAAAGTTGAGATGGGGCAGCAAGGGCAGCTACTAGATCCCTTGCTGCTACGCGAAAATGCTCTAAGGAGACCTTTACTAACTTTTTGAGTGATGACAATCGACATTCACAGATTTTTGATAAAATGTACAGTCAGCGAGAAAATCTACAGATTTGACTTTTTTTTTAAATGCCAATCGGTCTCATTTCTATCAAGGTAATCACGCCAGGTGCGGAAACCAATCCGCAGCTGTTGAAGTACGTAATAAGGCGGGAGACGAAGAAATGAAAGAAATTAACACTCACCAAGATTTCAGGAGGATATACGTGCACATGCAGCAAGCTGAAGACACCATGTAATTATGTGTGTGTTTTTGTGGTGATGAATAATTGCGTGTGTGTAGGGCGGGTCTTACAGCTAGTTCCAGCAGTATTTTCAGCTATTTCAACAGCCAAACAAAATTAAGACTTGACGCAGCGGGGCGGAACACGTTCGAAAAAAACGGCGTCCATAGAGAGAGAGTTTTTGCTTTTAAAATCGCGTTTCATAGACTGCCTCGACTTCTAGGCAATCAGGCCGTTCTACAAGGATTAAAACACTCTTTGAGACCAACTAGAACACCCACAAATCAAAGAAAACTTTGTCCATACAGTTCGTATGGTACTTATTTGCAAAGTGAAACTTTCGCATGTTGTTTTTTTTATGAATATGAATCCTTTATGCTTAAAGAAAATTAAACAGTATGTAGACAACTATAAAAACTTAACATTTTAACTAAAGTTAGTGTCTTAACCCAGTATTGCCGCCCCATCTTAACTTTCCACCCTATATATGATACGAGTACAGTATTCCTGACATGCGCATGGCAGCAGCTAATCGACGTTAATAAACGCGCCAGTTTGGTTAATTCTGCCTTCATTGAACAATGTTCAGCCAACTAATGTAACAGCCAGCCTTCCAATAAGCGACTTCCAATTCCAAACTGAATACTATTCGAAATTTGCATGAGCCTCGTCAAAGTCCACGCTTAAGCCTAGTTCAACGAGATTTAATTAAAATTGTCACGTCATGTGATGTTGTCACAAATTGTAATATCTTGCGTGACGTGGCTTTCGCCAGGCTATTCCGGTAGCATGTATAATTAAACACACGCGGTAACGGGCTTCAGGATTTAGGTATTAGAGAACAATGGGCTCAGCAAGCTGCCATTATCAATTAAGGCGATTTGGACGTGTTTCGAAGGCAGTTTCAGCGAAATACTATTATCTATGGATGAAAGCATAATCCATGTGAAAAATGATTAGTCTGTTAATGAGAAAAAGTTTCGTTCGTTTGCTAAAATAAGAAGGATTAAGTAATTAGTGGGCTACTTTTACTCAATGATACGTGGGTCTTACAACTATTTACGGAGAACGTACAACATGGACATATTGAGCTATTAGGGTTCCGGAGCCAAAATGGCAAAAATTGAAATTTACCACGAGCTTTACGGTGAAGGAAAACATCGTGAGGAAACCTGCACAAACCTGCGAAGCAATTCAATGGTGTGTGTGAAGTTCCCAATCCGCACTGGGCCCGCGTGGGAACTACTGCCTAAGCCCTCTCATTCTGAGGGGAGGCCTGTGCCCTGCAGTGGGACGTATATAGGCTGGGATGATGATGATGATTGCTTGAGAATTTATTAGTAGTTTAAGAGTAAATAGCAGCTTATGGTATAAAATATACCTAAACTTGGAAGATTCCGTATAAAATACGAAATTCTTAGAAAAATATTACTTAGTGTTTCCGTAATGGCTACGGAACCCTATTTTAGGCGTGTCCGAGATGCTCTTGGCCGATTTTCTCAAGTAAGTAAACAGATGAAGAATCATAGCCAGATGAAGAGGCAGTGGGCAGAAATGGGAGGATTTATAATGTACAAATCAATTGTAACAACATCTACCAAATAAACTAAATAAAGTACAAGACTTTTCAGTGAAACGAGAACTTTCAACTTATTGAAATATTTTTTTAAATCACAAAAGTAGGAATTCTCGGTCCGTTCTGTAGAACTATACATATGTTGAAAAAATCAGGACATACGAGGTTAAAGCTCGAACTTGCGATGCGGTGTGCATGGTCTTGAGTCTCGAGACTTACACAGGATAAACTGACAACATGTTAAGCTAACGTGATGGTCGCTGAAAGTTTATAAACAACTGTTACTATACAGGCATTTGTAGTAGACTTATAGGTACTCAGAATGGACGAGTTGGAGTTAAGAAGAAGAAGGAAAGAACTTGGCTTTTTAATCAAAATATTATATTCTGCCTACTATATGGCTCGGCTGAGGCACAGAATAAGTAATAGTACAGGTAGTTGAGGTTGCAATGGGAGACAACTAGGCTAGTTAAATTAGTCGTGTAAGCATCCAAGTGATGAGCATACAAAGTAACTCAATAGCTGAAATAGGTGTGGATGATGGGTAGCGATAGGAGGGCGAATGTGGAAGCATTGGAATAAAAGTTCTATACGACTTTAGCAGTGTAGAAATTAAGCACTAAGCAGTGATAGTGGTGCATCAGCCGTCATATTCAACGTAAGTATATGAAAAATAAAACATGTCGATCAATGTTCGTAATTAAGATTGGTTTTTGGAGTCTTTTTGTATTTTTTATTTCAACTCCAAATTTTGTTACTCTTACGGTCATCCCGTAAAATCTATACCGAATCATATTTTGTCCAGTGGTAGTGTAGGGGTATGGCACGCAGCACGGAATGCTGAGGACCTGGGTTCAATTCCCAGAGCTGGTCTCTTTTTCTGGTTTTTCTGTGCATCTATGTTTCAGTTTGTATTTTCGAGATCAATTTTCCATTATACATACATAGACAATTTGTTTGTCTTATATAATAATAATAGTAAAACTCTCTGAAATCAAACAGAAAAGTACAAGGTACACAACGCGGGTTGTGTTCATCAAAAGCTTTAATCTATGTCAATGTGGTTACAATGTATCTTAGTAACTTTGGTATACCAAAAATTTCTAATCCATAAAACTTTCGGTGTACCATCAACCGATGTTTACCTTTCATAAATAATGGCAAAAACCCTTACAATGTCCAGTAAAATCAATAGCTCTCGATAGCAAAAATTGGAGACTTTTTCCAACAATCATGTTAACTCCCAATATTGATATTACCTAACTCACTGACAAACCATAATGAACTGTCTATCAGTGGTATACGATTCGATTTCGGCCGTTAGGCATCTCTTGATTAACGACATTCGCAAACAATGGTAGTGCCCTATCATGGTGAAGTTCGGCGAGAAATAACAGTCCAAACTAACTTCATGTATTTTTGTTACAACCGCAAACTTTAAGGGTTAGTTAGTAAAGGTCCTTATTAACATTCTTTCATATATCGAATTAAAAAAAATTAGGACTTTTTGTTACAAAATGAATTAGCATGCAAAACACTCTTTGTTTTTATTCGAAATATCGCATTTGTTGACTTGACAACTGTCACAGATTCGCTTCTCTCTCTCGTGTCAAATTATACTGTACAATTCAAGTAAATAAAATCACGTCCCAGACATCCTATACATCTGCTAAAGAAATTGTGACTACCTAAATTGATTACGAAAAGTTTCCACCCTGGTACGTGATTTAATTTCCTCAACTGTACGCAATGCATAGCTGTTCGGAAAAAGTTTGGAGTATTAGGTACCTAATTAAAATCTAATAGTTAATGCGAAATTTAAAATATATTGCAATACCGTTCAACTAAAACCAATGTCTGGTTTCTAGTTGTGTTTGTGTAATAGCATGTATCATAATAATAATTATAAAGATACTACCTATTATCAAGGACCTTAAATTATATATTATATTATGGTTCTTGCTATTATTTTAATACCAAAACTATTTTGAGCACGTAGATATTGAGAGTAAGAGGTGACTTAAATGAAAGCTCCCTCGGTTTAAAAAAAAGCAACAACCATGACGATGAAGGATCCTTGACAATGACAATATAAATATATATTGCCGAGTTTGTAGAGTTCCGTAATATAATAGTCAGTGTCGCCTGTGTAGCCTTTCATGTTTATGAAGTTGAAATCATGTGGTAAATATTTGGGCATTTTCAGTTTAAAAAACGCTTTTCTTTACAATTAGGTAATTTTGGGTTTTTCTTATTCAGAATCAGGAGCTCGATTGATTTTGGACGAAGAAAAAATGTCTCCAATTTTCCTATTAATTTTTATGTGTCCATTAAGAGTAACGACTCATACATATAAACTGTATGAAATAAAAAGTCACAAATGACAAAAAAATTAAGGACACTTTTTTTGCGTTCAAATCATTAGTGCTAGTGATTCTGAGTTAAAAGAACCCAAAGTTACCTAAATCTGAAAAAATGCGTCATTTGAAGTGAAAATGCCCATTGCAAAATTCACTGTTTTGCTTATTGTACACGTTCGATTGATGTGGTAGTTTTTGTTTAAAAGTGCGAGGTTAAAATATTGTTATTGAAGGAACAGAGTGATAGACGTAAACAATGTCCGGTGTGTTCTGTGCAGCATACCGCAAACATTGTTTATCTACACCCATATAGTAAATACTCCAGTATGTGTTCAAAATCCCATAGATAATGACCAGCACTACGACATTGGATTCTATTATGAATACTGCTGTATCGTAATGGTCATTACGATGCAGAAATCTGTATCGTAATGAGATTTCATACATCAATACAGCACCGGGGCGCGCCGCGCAGCGCGCACGAGCAGCAGCAGGTCGTCGCGCGCGCAGCGAGTACAGCTCGTGGGGCAGACATACCTAGTTCTCGTTAGTGCAGGTCATTCACAATGGTTCGTCACACATGATAGAGGATTTAATATACGGATGTAGGTAAAATATTGTATGCAACTGTACGTAATTAGGCCTTAAAACACTCGTGTGACTTTTTAAGGACCCCTATTACGATACAGTTGCATAAATAACTATTCCGTGTTTGCATAATGCTCTTTTATATTAATATAATTTCATCATGAAATTGCCCAGTCCGGTTCCTAATTTACAATTGTTTAAAATTTAAACCAATCTCAATTATTAAGAAGTTTCTTTTCCAGTTAAAACCATTAAAACATAGCCTCAATTAAAAGGGGTGGATAACGATTTCCTTCCGAGGACCATACGAGCCGCGGGCCTTTAGAAATTGCTCTTTTCCTTAAATCGTAGGGGCAATCTCCGACCGGCACGAATCGAGATTTATCTTTCATGGTCCATTAAACAGTGAGAAAGTTATTTGACATTATCAGATGTTATAGAATCTTTTCGATATTATATATAAGTAACGTATTATGTCATAAAACAGGTGACAATTAATGACGTGGTTCATTAAAAATTTACAAATATTATAACTTGATCTCGACTATGCCAGGATGATAAATTGGATTTATTTCTCATGCTAGTGAACTTCGTATTTTTGTTGGAAGTAGGCGACATAAAGGCCATATTACGTACCCTATAATTAACCAGTGGTTACTACGGCACAGAATTGTATAATAGTACTAACTACGGTTCAACTGGCCTTACTGTGTGTTACCACGCACAGGCGACTCTGTACTTATGTCGTCAACTGTTGTTGCATGCTACCCTCTCTTATTTAGATTTAAGAAATTATTGTTTTCTCAGTAAGTGATTTGTGTAAATCTTATGAGAAATAAATATCTTAAACCATATACCATAAAATGTCTTTTTACGTTCTATTGACTACGTTGTCTAAGACAAAGGCAACCAGGCGCTAACAGCCTCGAACATAAAAGTTTGTAAAATATGTATAGGTATTTTTCTTTTTTATAATTCATGTTTTATATCCCTTAGTTAATAAAAGTAGTAGAAATACCAATGCATACAAGTAAATACTGGACATTTATTTTTACTGTTGCTGTTTCATTTTACTCACATGTTTTACAATCTTCTATTTGATATTGACCAACTCCATTCTATACTAGATGATACATTATTATTATTTAGCGCCAAAAACTTTGGCACCCTCTAGATACAAAATGACCTATTACTGCATACATTTGAGGGCCAGATTTTTTTCTGCTCAGTATACTCGTATTAAATATGGCCACCATATAATATATGGTTTAGTTTTTCAGGATTTTTCAGCATCAATACTACTTGTTCAGAAACGCGTATTTGTGTTAAGCTTGTGCTCATTTAACATTCACTGTTTTATAATATTTTAGCACATTTTCCCTTGTCAGATAAAAAAAAATGCTACCTATAAAAACTTTGTAACTTTTATGAATAAGGTGAAATTATGTCGTTTATGAAATTTCTGGAATTCCCAAATATCTTTTAAAACATCTTATTAGTTTACGTTAACTTTTGCCGTGTCCAAGCAGAAAGCTCCTAGCGTGCGAAATGTTTGCCTAAGAAAGTTTTGAAAGAAAAATGATAAAGCGATATTTCTATCTATGATTTATTCTGGAAACTTGGCAACACTAAGTAGTTTCCGATAACCGCTGATGCTAGCTCTCGGTAAGTGTGCTACGAGCATTGAATGGCCCTTTTGCGTAGCTTGCAATACTAGTTCTGACTTTGAGTTGGACTGGGTAAACTGGAAAATAAATCAAATAAATAATAATTCTTCTTTTTTTGTTTGTTGGTTGCATAACGTATACTAACATCTAGTCTGTAAGGTATCGCTACTGTTTCTGTTACACGATATGGATCTCGCATCTGAATTAAACGATTTTTACTTTTTTATTTTATTTTTATTTATAATTGACACAACGATGAAAACTGTAGATATTAAACTAGAATATCCTAAAATCAAAACTAGTTGCGTGAAACTATTTTTTTCTGTATGTACTTATAATTATAATTACAATGAAAAAAGAATTAATACAGAAAAAAATGTACCTATTCGAACAACATGAAAATTTAACACATATTTCGATGACATTGCGATATATAAAAATCGCAGAACTGAATCTTACACGATTTAATGGTTTAAAATTGTTGTGTTGTGTTTTTTTACGATTACCTTTAGGTACCTAATTGTTGAACTGATTTTGCTAAAATTTAACAGAGATTTATGCCCGTTTATGAACATCAAATCTCAAGATCATGTTATAATTACACACAGGATTAAGATCGACAAAAAGAATTACTGATAATCATTTCGAGACATTTAAACCCACACTGGAGCGGCCGTGATCACTAATCACGAATAAACTCCAATCAATGCAATAATGATTGAGACGTTAAGGTCATTTTCAGCAATCAGTTTAATTTACGGGTATACAAAATTGAATGAAAATCACGAAAGTTTGAAAAATACAAGACCAAATTAAGAAACACCCCCCTTTTTCATTTAAAGGCTTAAAGCAATTAATATTCCTACTGTGTCCGTAATTTCATGTAGAAATTATGATCATAAACAGACTCTTGCAGACTGAATAAGCTTTATCTAGTATCTCCGTCGCCGAGAATATTTATTACGGGTCAAGTGTTGACAACCCGATAGCAATTGCGTTTGAACTTACACAATGAGATCCCCAATTTGATTTATACTCCTGTTTACTAAGCCCTCGTTTACATAGACTTGTCCAATTTAACTTATTTGTTGTTTACAATTTCAGCTGCGAAGATAAACGACCAATAGCTTTTTGTAATTGAATTGATAGTGGTTTGTTCTAAATCTGTAACAGGGTACCTGAATATCAAAACAGATGTTCCTTGAGTCATAGGTAAACAAAATATATAGGATTTAAAGTCGTGTGACAACACCGAAAATTTTTTCCTTCTTTGCACCTCTACGACCTCCAAGGAAAAAAATCGTCAACTATGTTGAGTCTCCATCTAGCTCCAATGGTTTAGGATGTGTGACATAGCTAAATTACATAAAACTACTCCCATACAGAGCCAGTGGTAGGATTGACTTTGAATTTGGTAGGTACGAGATACGATATAGATGGAATGAAAAGTCCAATCACCAAAAGTACCAAAAAGCCAAGTAGTACAGCAATGTATTTTTGCAGTATAAGACTATCCCAAGGTTTTTCTTTATATTTAGATGGGTTACTTGATCAGTACAAGTCGGCATCTATAACAGATTCTGTACTAAAAATCTTTACCTTTAAATAAGCCACAGTCCCGGTTTAGGTGTTCAATTCGAGAGCACCACAATTTAGGTCACCAAAATAAAACCACGATATTGCAGGGTAGGATACAATTGTATCCCTAAATTGGATTAGTCGGACGCAAGCCAGATAAGATTGTTATCAATGGTTGTCAGCATATTGAAGAGATGGTGATTGATTGAGGTACCTCCAGGGTTTTAATTCCGAGGGTGGCACAATAAGAGCACCCTAAAGCTAAACTTAGGCTAGCTAAGCAAACAACCCTTTGTTGAACCACCATCAGGTTGCCCAACCTCTACCCGGTAATCTGTTAAAGCAAACTACGGGGTACAACTTGGGTCAGACTTCGACAGTAGGTATGGAACTGTTGGAAAACCATATATTTACACTTAAATTGTTTGATCATATCACATCTGCACCGCTCTGGTTTTTTTATATATGGCTTAATATATTTATGTTATTAAGTAAAGAGTCCTTGTATTGTACTGTATCGCCCAATAACAGTGCTATGAATTATTTGTTGTTTAAAAAACGTCAATATTTTAAATATTATATTTTTACCCAATCCCTGGTAAAAACAAAAAACATACAACATATTTTTTTAACCGAAAAGCCTATCATTCGTTTCGGCATCAATTAGTTTCGAATGAACAGAGTGAAACGTATTTATGAAAAGCAAGACTGAAAAGAAACGAAAATAATTTTGCTTATGAATAATGTACAATACGTTTTTGCGTCCTTTTTCTAAAGCAGCTTATTGTCAGTCACGATTATTATAAAGTCTCTAAAAAGTAATATTTACCTGTATTTTGAATTTAAGCCTGTGTGTAAATAATACCTACAATATCAAAAGAACGGCTACTTAGGATTTTCGTTACCAGACATGTATATTTCAGCGTTGCTTCACAAACTTACATAAAACAAAAAAAAAGAACTAAAACTAAAACAAATTATTAAGCTAGACCCCTTAGGCAAGGTTTTAGGAATATAAATTACTCGTACCTTCTAGGAATTAAAGTTTATTAATGATTTCACAAAAACCGTAGCAATGGAATAAAGCACAAGTGATTTACGAATGAGCGTAATTTAAATTATAAATTAGTAAAATTAGCTTATAGTTATTACAGTGCTCAAAATAATTTTAATCAAAATTATGTAATTAACATTGAAAAACCAGCGTTTCTACGATTTTTAATACTTTGTTAAGTCTAGAGTAAAATTTATGATCAGTATTTTCTATAATATGCAATGCACAATACAAGTGCATAATGCAAACTCCAGATAAAGTAGCTCATTCACTCAGTACATTTTGTCATATATACACGAGGATACACGAGCCATGAGAGATTAATCTTACTATAGATGAAAAAAAAGCCTCGTTTATTCTTGAAGTCAGTTGAAACTATATTTGTCGCAAATAAAGTCACTATCGTCAACTTGATTTATAATTTTTCAAACTTTGACATGTTGCTACATGGTTGGTTATGTCTGCAAGTAAATGACCGCAAAGTTTCCATATCCCCTGTGTATGTCCACTGACATTAAACGCAGACAGTGGACAAATGTAGAGATATTTTACTGAAAGACGTTGCATTTATTCAACCAGGATTAGGGTGTCGCGTTGTTTATTTTCTGTACCCAGTAGTTAAAACGACTGCAGTTCGAGATACTCGTAGTTTTGCTTTGAACCAACAATAAATGAACCGGGATTTGGTTTGTCGTTTCTTTTATTCTGTGAATTGGAACATTTATTTAAGTGACTAAGATGTAATAAAGTTAGATTACTTCTCTTCGTACATAAATATGAGAAGCAAACCGTAAGTTTTTAATGATGAACAAAGAAGTTAACGTGAATAAGTCACCCGGGATGCATCCACGACTGTCTAGTAAAAGTACCTCGACGTTTCGACCACGTAGCAGCAGCTTTGGTCATGAGTAGTATATAAACCTTCCCTCACGAAAAATAGCATAAAAAGTGAACTTCGAAGATAAGCTAAGCTCAATTTTGTAGTCTAAAGCAAGAAAAGCCGTATTAGAAATGCAATGCTTAATAAATCGTTCGCTTTCAAACCAATAGTGCCAACAAAGTACCTAAGTCGGAAACATTCTCGCTGTGAATAGACGATTGTAGACGCAAATTAGTAGACTGTTGACTCGCAATCAGGTCTAGACTGAGCAACTGTACAACAAAATTATTCACAATTGTTGTACTGGTGATACGAGACTGAACCACCTAATTTAAGACTCGCATTGTATGGTATAATATAGATTCAGTTAAGATTTCTATGGGACGGGCTCAGTAAGATGAAAAATGTACTCTCTAGCATCCGATACTTACTTATATGTGCAATAGCCTTTGCCCAAGGTTTCGCTCGCGTAAACGATTAGATCTGTCAGATAAATTAAAATAAGTTAGTTTTACAAAAGTTCCCCAAAATCACACCGTGGTCTTCATTTACGTTGTAGGTATTGACGAACACCGTGCATTTAAGACCTTTAGACATGTCGGTTAGAAATTTGGGATTACACAAGGATCCTTTGGAATCATCATCATCATCGTCATCCATGTACTCGTAGGTATAGATGTTAAAAAGAATAGTGTAAAATAATTCTATTACGAGTTTAGTTTTTTGAAGTAAAGATACCTGTTTATAAGTAGGTAACAAGTTTCGATAAAATGTTGAAAATTATTATGATAAATGCGGTGCAAGTAAAATATTTTACCTAATGCGCCAAGATTTATGCCCGTACTTATACTGTGTTATTATAAATTAACCTCCTATTTTAACTCCGCAACATATTTTGTGCAATAAACTTTAATGCAGACATACTGAATACGACATAATTTATGCAGTACCTACAGCTATGTTTAACCATAAGAATTTTTTAACTAATAATAATTATTATTCGTAAAAAAATGAACTTATTTAACGCAGGTACAATACTTTATTTATGTACTTTAACTTTTGATTACACGTCAGTTAAATAACAATTATTTTATTGTTAGTTCTATAATTATTTTAGTAAGCTCCCAAATTAAATAGAAATGTAATTGGTTACTTTGTTTGATTTTCCTTTCTCTTTTTTAAAGGTCTCCTCAAGTGGCAGGAAAACCATGACAGTTATTACTGGCAACGGCGCCGTAAACCTTTATTTTCTCATTTCACCCAAACCATGCTGTTTCTTTTAGGGTCTATTAAAACATTATGCTTCGAACCGGTCTCATCCAATTTATTTTTTAAAGAAAATATAATATTATTCGCTATGAAAAAACGATTTTAGGGCGCGAAGCGTTCTGTATAATAGTGCTTTAAAAGTAAATTATCGGTGGCTTAATCTCGTTTGCTTGCATTGAGTGTTCTTTAAAGCGTTGTGCTCGGAAAATGGCATTGTAACTTTGCGAGGTAGTTTTAAGTGAGTGGTTTTGGTTTTGTAAGAAATTATGTCTTTTAAGGTTAATCTTAAATACCTAATAAAAAGAACAAGTACCTACTACCTACACAAGGTTCATAAAATATACTGAGCGATACAAAATTTGGCCCACTACATACAAAATTACCTATTTCTGCATAGGGGAAACTAAATAAGTCTAAATTTAAATGTTCCGGCATTATTTTAATATCATGTGCTATGTCATTTGAACCGTCGGCGGGAAGTATCGAAGTAAAGTTAGTAACGAAAGGCAAACGCTGAATGAGCCGTGTCATGTATCATGAAACTAAAATCCTACATTTGAGGGCCAGATTTTTGCCGCTCAGTATATTATATTCTATGTGGACTAGTAGTTCAATCTATGGTATTTCTAGCAGAGGATCATGGTTTTAACTCGCATTTGCACTACTGAATTTTGTTTTTTTTTTAAATTTGCGAAATTTTACATTTGCGATTTACCAAGAGCTATTCAGTTAAGGAAAATATCGTGAGAAATCTGCGTACAAATAGGAAACAATGCGATGGCACGTGTGAAAATGCCAACCCGTATTGGAGCTAGTGAGAACTACAGCCCAACCCCTATTATTTCGAGAGGGGCTTGTGATCAAAAGGACGTATATTTGTTATCCCCGTATTTGAAACCACACTAAAGCGGGGCTGGACCGGCCTCTTAAACATGTAGTAAATATCTTAAATTATCTAAGATTAAATATTACCTTTTTTTTTATTACCTTCTTGCATACAAATACTACCAGAGCAACGAAAGCATGTACTCTTCTGTCCTATTATTTCTAGAAATTGAGGAAAATTTCTAAATAAAGTCTGATAATGACAAATTCAATTAAGTTATATCAACTGCAAGTAAATAGTTATTTGTGCAACAAGAGAGCAAAGTTGTTTTTTGTTGCGAGTGTTGATTTTGAATCCCGAGTAAGCTTTTTAGAATATATAATTTCTGAATTTCATTCCTTGCGTGCTGAAACGACAATTGGGCCAATCAAAAGTAATCGTCTGCTGCATGTGAAATTAAATTGACCAATGAGAATTCGTCATTCATGACCTTTATTAAACGCATAATGTGCACAAAATGCTTTATTTTTTAGGATAAAAAACCGCCACAGCATCGCAGCAGGTCGGACATGACGAGGATGGCGTTTTGATTTTTTTAATAATGTGGTTGCGTACTGGCCACTAAGAATGGACTCATTTAAAAAAATAATTATGTCACAAAAGAAAAACTAAAATCGGCTGGAGCAACGCAGTCATTAGATTCTAATTGTTTGTTTTGTGATAGATATTTGTTATTTCCTCGCAGTGATTGTGAAAAGCACACAATGATTGCATGTGATTGTGTTTAGTCTCGGCCAAAAGTGCAATAAATGAACTCGTATTATCGAAGGCCTCCCGTTCAGGTCGGCCTTCAAGCTAATTCGTTCATCTATTGCTTACTTTCGTGCCTCTACAACAATGTACTATATATTGTCACGTTGTTTTTAAGCGAGATACTAAAATATTTTCAAAAAGTTGTAGATCGTAAAAATGTTACTGACCACCCATTAAAGTCAGAGAGCCCTGCAATTCTGCAAGCATATAAAAACAAATCTATATCTTTAAGATTCACCAACATAGCTCAGACTAGAATTTATCGTCGAATAAAAAGTTTTGAAATAAATCAGACTTTCTTATTAGGTAAAAAAATCCCACAGTGTTGTGAGTTGTCCGGACTCGCATCTCTAAGTAAGCTTTTTGGTGACTATTTATAAACATCTTAAGGATATATGAAATATATTATGTGAAATAGTTTATGAGTTATGAGGGGGTCAAAACAGGCTCCAAATGGTTCGGGTAAAATTACACACGGTGCTGCTCGCCAGTTCTATTAGCTCGAACTTGGCTTGACAGGCTACCGCGTGTCTAGATATACACTTGTAATTTGCAAAGCAGTTCAAATGCGTACGTGAAGCCCGTAATCTGGAGTATCTGTGTTCTGTTATTTTGTATTAATATAACCATTTTTAGACAAGGCATATTGTAACGTTTTTTTTTTAGTGTTTTCGATTAACCAACGAAACTACATGGCCGTATTTATTATGAGTAGTATAGGTTTCATTTAGTTGTGTAATGCGTGGGTTTCTATTATTTATTCACTCACCTCTCACTACCTTTTGGTTGTTTCCCCAGCAAGGCTAGTATATATAAACGCACCTCCTGACCCACTATAACAATGAATAGTCCAGTAATTGATTTATTATAGTTTTGGCAGAACGCCACGTCGCCTCCACAGGGAGTGTTATGCGGTAGCACGTACATAGGTACCAACATCTGGCGAGAACCTCTGCAGGACTGCAATTTGTTATATTATTTAGAGTGCTTAACCAACCGGAGACGTCCTGCATACTTATTTTTATTAAATAAAACCGAGGGCGAGCCAGCGAATGTAATATTCAAAACTGTCAATATTAAAGTTACCGGGAAATATTCCGGCTGAGGGATGATACCAGAAGATGGGCAGCAGTGTCTTCTTGCCTATCTTTACATCCTATACTCGTACTGCGCTCGCCAACCCGCTTGCCAAGCGTGGCGAGTCGAGTAGGTATTAGCAACCCCTCCTATGGGGGAGGCCTTGTCCAACAGGGGACGTCCTTCGGCTGATTATGATGATGATGAACTTGAATGTCACCCGCATAGTCACACATACTCACACACACTCACACAAGCAAATGTCCTGGATATAATTTTTTAAAGGGCATAGATACCTCAGAGCTTATTTCGAAATCTTTGGTTTAAATTAACCAACTGTACAGTAAATACTTACCTTAGAAAATCTCTATGTATATACCTGTGTTTTCTGTACTGCTTACTGTGTTAGTGTGCAATAAAGAGTTATTGTATTGTATTGTATTTTACTCAAACCTATCTAGGTAAGAGTAGGTACATAAGAATATATTTAAACACCTTAATACAGGTGGCTGTGATCGTGCCAAGATATTTGGCTAGCGCACTCTTGTCTTATCATTTTCTGTATAAATTTTAAGCAGAATTTTAGAAAATTTACTGCTTGCACGTAGTTTCGGAATAAACTGCAAATTTGTTTGTATATATGTTCAGAAAATATAAAAATATTTGTGATACTTTCATTTGTTTGAAAAATAAAATACATTAGAGTTTATTTAGCTTGAAGATAGAAGCCAATCTTTCTCATTTTGTTTAGAATTCTTAAGAATATAGAATAGGATGGAAACGAAAATATTTGGTGTAAGTATGTTTATAAATATAATAATAATTAAATAAGAAAAAGTAAGATAAGCCTACATATTTTATATTCTTCCGCAGGGGTAAATAATTCCCCATAGTTAACTACAAAACGTAAGTTTCATGAGGCAGCATGTTTATAACCAGTCCAGTTTCGCCAATTTACCAATGTTTCTGTTTCAGGTAACTAAAAGATTTGAATGCAGCCTGCACAATAAAAACAAATAGTAGGTAAGAATGCAGTTAATCTGGTGAAATAGTGGTCAATCATGGGTCAGTTCTAAGTAAAAAAAAACATACCAACATGAAAGTTCACCTAATACTATTTATTAGTGCATTTTTACAAGCTTTTCTTTAGTTTTCCCTGTTTGTTTATTTATTTATTTAGTTGTTTGTTTTTATCAAATCTTGGAAGCTAAATTTGGCCCACTTCCAGTGGTCCGATTGCCTTGAAATTTGGCATACTTATGTAAATCTAATGACAATACAATTATCTGGTAGTGACATCCTGGTAGTCCGGCCAGGATCGTCTCTGCAGAACGGAACTCGTTAACGGTTAATGGCATTGACTTGAAATTTAGTACGGAAATGTAGTTTGGATGCCAATGCAAGTACAGTCAGAAAATGCTTGTATTAAAAATGTATTTTTTAAGAAAAACTTATTTGTTTGTTTAATTTATTTCTTTTCTTATTTTCTTTATTTGTATTCTCCATCATTCCAAGTGTCAGTTACCTTATCTGTTTCATGATCCATTGATGAAATTTATTTTATTTATTTAATTTATTCTGTTGAATCTGTAGCAAAATAGCAATCTTGTTTTTTTGTAGTTAGTTTAAAAAAAAGTTTAGTCTATGCCGAACAATACTGCTGTTTTATTAGGCTATATTTATATTTTAGGCCGGGCACCGCTTTTAATTCGAGTTTTAGTTGAAAATAAGTGATAATAGTTAGTGGTAGTAGTGGTAGTGTCTGTATGTTTTGTTTCAATAGACGGAGACGCCATCACATTTATCTGTCAAATAAAAATAATCAATGGTTGGTGAAACAGTCCCTCAGTTTAGTGAAAAGAAGAGTTATAAATTAATGAAAGCACAAAGCGGGTCATTGCTCTTTTTTAGTCTTGAAGAACTAGGAAGCAAATAAAACTCTACGTGCGTCCGCTTTAAGAGACTCGCAAAGGATACCTAGAGTAGAGCCCTAGGCTAGATGTCGCGGAGCTGGAAGTAGAAATAAAAGGATGCGGTACATAATAGTATAGAGTTTTTTTTAAGTTTATTTTTAGTCGATTTTAGTCAATTATAAATGGGTATCTACAGTCATTTTGCTGTCTTGTCGCTTTCACTTCGTGTTTCAACTTATGTATATATTTTTTAGAAGGCATACAGAAACAAGGTAAGTACTTAAGTGTAAAGCTATTTTTAACGAAACTAAAAGACTTTTCTTACTCATTAGCCATTACGTATAAACATACAAAACAAAATATGACAGTTGTAAGAGACTTTGAACCTCATCTTTGCCAATGTACACCATGCGCTAACGAACCAGTTTTTAGTTGTCAAAAAGTATTTTTCAAACAAAACTACAAATTATTAATAAATTTTTTAAACTCAAGATGTCAAGTATTAACTTAAATTAGATTATGCAATAATAAGTCATTCACTGTTTGAGTGAAAATACTTACAGTACCATGCAATATTTTGCAAAGCTTAGCTAGTCTGAGCAGTGTTCATTGATATTTATGATTCAATTTTTTTAACTTGAACAGTTGAAAGACTTTTTTCATTACTCATTAGTTACGTATGTGAAGTAATTAAGTTACTTTAAAATTGTTTATGGTTTTACCTACCAGCAATATTAAGTCTAGTCTAAGTGTTATTATTTTATTTTGTCCGTATAGTATATGAGTCTTTGTACTTTAATTTAATTTAATTTTGCCGAATTGCGAATGTTTTGACATCAATGTTGGATTTTAGCGCATTCTTTATTTTCAACACAACTTCACTAGTTGCGTTATTTAGTTATTCCTTTCAAGTAATAGATAATAAACGTGCTTATTTTAGGTCAGTTACATAAAGCTAGTAAATATTGCTAAGAAATACATTAAACTCAAACTCACAAAATTTATTGACATAAAAAAAACACATTACATCACAACAATGACACAGTAAGAACATAAATAGAAGAAGAGAGAAAAATTAAATTACTTAAGCCCTCGTTGGTTCACTTCTCAATAATAACTGTTATATGTAATAGTCGACACAACGTGCCCTTTGTTATCTTTCTTGATGTTACTATTTGATAAAGGTTTCCCAATTGATAACAATGGAGTAATATCAAACCAATTTACACGAGAATAGTGGATGGTTTAAAACCGATTTGATTTTGGAATTCTGGGCAGCCTGCGCTTGGCAGTAACTTGGATGAAAATGGATCTGGCATCATGAATTCTGACAGTGACATGCTTGTGCCTAGAGGTTTATCCGAGATACACCAAAGCAATATTCTGAAGATATTTTATTTCAGAGTAGCATTGTAACACTAAAAACTTACGTATTACTTCAAGGTCGTAACAAGCTGTAGGTACACTTAAACTAGTTCGCTGATGTCATTCGGCACTCGAAACAAAAGATTGGTTTTCTTTCTCATTTGAATCTTCAGAAAAATGGAGAAAACCGTTGAGTCTCGAGCGACATTAGCATTCTGAGTCCGCATTGCCTAACGTTTGAACGTTTGAGATGCCGTGGTGGCTTAGTGGTTTGACCTATTTATTGCCTCTGAAGCAGAGGATCGTGGGTTCAAACCCCAGCTCGCACCTCTGAGTTTTTCAAAATTCATGTGCGAAATTACATTTGAAATTTACCGCAAACTTTATGGTAGCGAAGCATTTCAATGGTGCTTGTGGAGTTCCCAATCCGCACTGGCCCCGCGTGGGAACTACGGTCCAAGCCCTCTCATTCTAAGAGGAGGCCTGTGCCCAACAGTGGGACGTATATAGGCTGGGATGATGATGATTGCCTAACGTTTCTGACGCTCGTGATCGCAATCAAATGACTGATTTCGAATACAGAAACTGTCATTTGATTGCGATCGCGAATGTCAGAAACGTTAGGCAATACGGCCTCGATCTAGTTGTACTGTAAGTACCTAATACACGAACCACATTATCATAAATTATACCAGTATTTCAACTAGTTTTATCAAATAACAATGCAGATTCCTTTCTCTATGACTTACTTTCTTTTATAAAAAAAAAGACAAATCACGAATAAATCTCATCAAACTTGTCATCCAAAAACTAATTCTACTTCGCAGCTCAGTGGCAATATAAGTCTGCTATTGGTACGCGAGAACACTGCCTTTGAAGCAGAAAGTACCGACTGTAAAGGAAAACTGAAAGAAAAGCTGAAAACACCGCCAAAAGGCGTGCTACTTCACAAGTTGCTTGTAAATTTCTGAGACCCTGATTACTTGAGTTTACGCCATAAAGTTTTAGATTTTTATCGAAAACGTGACTTCCTTTGATACCTTTTTTTTCAAGATTATAATATTCTTTTACGCGAATTTCATGAAAGGTTGTAAAGACTTATTAAGGTAATAAATCGCCACCATTAAAAGTTTTACGTAAGCAATCACAGCGCTTTTGTGTTCTATATTTCCTTGTATACTCTTATATTATGGCCCTTGCTGTAATGATTAGGTACTATTTGACATTCTAGCGTAGCAACTTTGGCAAATACAATTTAGAAACTTACGTCGTTTGAAGTTGTTCACAGATTCAAGTTATGATCCCTGAATTATGTCTCGGTTCTGAACTCCATCGGAAATTTCAACCAAATGCAGATTTTATAGTATTTAGATTTCGTTTAAACTCTAAGAGCGTACCCAATATAATAAAAAGCTAACTAATAATCTTATCGAAACATGCCTACGATAAAGTTACCACTGTTCATGTGCAAACACAAGTGAAACAATGATGATGTGAAAATAATGAATTTCGCACGGAAACCCTAGTCAAATTGAGTTCTGAAATATGAATTCATGAATTTGCCTCAGTGCTAATGCAATCACATACGGAAGAACGGTGGTACGAGTATTAAAATAACAAAAGGAGCTCATGAAACATTGTAAACGCCTGAAAATATGATGCTTGCTGTATGGAGAAAATGACTGTTAACTTTTCTTAAGCAATGAAATTACTGTTAAGAATTTAGGTATGCATATTATTATGCGTATACATAAACGCCTATAAAGCTTTTGTAAAATTTAACGGACGTTAGTATTTATTTTGACATTTACCTTTGCCAGGCACATAATAATAATAATATAATTTACTATGTTTGTATTTCAGGATTTTTTAAAGTAAGGATTTTTTATGCGCGGTAAGAATAAAGTGTAATATTGATTTATTGGTGATGAGTTGCTAATACTTTCCCACAGATTATTTCACCAACATAAAGGGCTAGAATGAAATGCCGGTATCCCGGTATATGAAGATGAGGTTTTTAAACGACCTCATATATCGCCGAAGCAAACACACCATACCCTTATGTAAATTGCGTATTTTCCATATTATTATCTACGCTATACCGACAATAGACCCGTGACCTGAGCCGCCATTCGCGATGACTGATACCACAACGAGTGTGAAGTTGCAAATGGTATTCAAAATGATTGATGGTCGCGTACAATACAGCATAAAGACCCATTTAGATTTTAGACGACGCTAAAACTCGCATGCGAGTTGTGTTACATTGCGGACTATTGAGGGACAGTGAATTCAGTTGATCAAACAAATACCGCAATGTAGTAAAACTCGCATGCAAGCCCCGCACCGTCTAAATGGGGCTTTAGGGTTTTTTACAGGCGAAATATCGCTAGATGGCTTTAGTTTCGTTAAGTCCGTTTGACGTTAAAGTCTTTGTTGCAATTGGCTCATTTAGTTATTTAACCAATCGCTAACGTGACACAAAAGTCAAACCCCCTTATTCATAAAACTTAACAAGCCTATGTTAACTAACAAATGCTTTGTCCCTTTCTAACAAATACAAATGTCGAAGTGACAGATAAGGACAAACGAATTTTAGCGGCATTTTAACTAAAATAGGTTTGATTGTCGTTTATGTATAAGGGGAAAGTCTGTCAAACAGACCCCATGATACTAACTAGCTTAGAGAATTCTATCTAAAGAAATCGTTGTTTAAATACATACTAAATACTGAATAGGTACATAAAAGGCACAAATAAAAATAAACTTTTTTTTATCGCCAAAATCGCATTTAAAATGCGACTTTTGCAATAAAAAAACTTCAGATTTTTTGATTTCTGTCGCTTTTGTATTTAAGTAAAGCGAAATATGGCTGCTAAGTAGCACGGTTTTAAAGACATATCCGTTTATTTATATAATGTTATTGTACTTTAAAATCTACTGATCCTTTACTTTAAAAAATTATCTCCAATCTTGATCTCAGATAAATAATTCTAATTCCATCCGTCTGTTTACGGTGTTCGTCAATGCGACAATCCAAGTATAGAACACCGTAATTGGCTCCTATCACTGAGGCTGCAAAGTAAATTTTATATGGATATACTCAGGCAACCTCATTTATTATTTCTGTAGGCTTGAGATGTTTTCGCAGAGCCAGACTACGAACAAAACCATGCAGAAATGTTTTCCTGGAATGAAATTAAGGCTGGTTTAATTAATGAAACGAGAATTCTGAATTTCTCGGATAGTGGAATTTGTCAGTGGTATTTCATTTAGCTTTATTTTACTGTAATTTTCATTATTTCGAAATTAATGACTGTATTAATTTAACAAATCACTAGTAATGTCGCATTTCCAAACCAATATAATTTTGTTTTTACTTATTCAATGAGTTTTTGTTATATAAATATAGTTTTTAATACAAGTTTTTTTGATGATTATACTTTTTGGTACTATAAGTACCTAGAATACCTACATAGATACTTATATTGTCGTCCAAACTACAAATGTACAACAAATTTAAAGTCAACCCGATCACTAGAAGTGGATCGAAATTAACTTGCAGAATTTGAAGAAAACAAACAAACGTATACGAGTTGTTACATGGATAACCCTGTCTAACAGAACACTCCTTTACAATATTATTACAATTAATAATTTCCTAATAACTAATGTAAGGTAACATATACTAATCTAACTATTGTTTGCATATCGAATATCAGTGTTGAATTGATATTAGTGCCTGGAGACTGATTAAAACTTAAACTGCTGCTGAAAACTCCATTAGTCAGCTTCGTACTTACTAGAGCTAGCAAACTTAGGAGATGAGACGAAAGTTTAGTAAAGTTACTTTATTTTGTCAAAAATTAAGCATCAGCTGGATAAGTTGGTGGAATTAGTTAAATTAATGCTAGCTAATTATGTATTAAAAAAAAACATTGAAATTAAATCTTTGTATGCTTATTATAGACCAAAATTATAGTTTAATATACTGTAAGACCTACTTATACTTAATTCAGTCCACTGCTGAACAAGCCTTTAGTCACCCCCATAGAACGCCATAATGAACAGCATCTCGAATCGCCATTTGCATCCACCGTTTGCCCACAACTCTCATGATATCGTCAGTCCATCTAGTAGGAGGCTGCGAGCACTTCGTCTTCCGGTTCGTTTGTCGCCATTCGAGAACTTTCCTCTCCCAACGGTTATCTGTTCTTCGATCAATGTAGCCCACACATTGCTATTTAAAACAAAAAATACGCACCAGAAAAGAATTATGTCAATTCAGATAAATTGGCTCAACTTAGGATTTACGGGCATCGCAAAGCATCCTATGTAATACTTAAAGTGGCACCGAGTTCTCGCCTCAAACTCCACAGTTTGTTACCCATTTTACTACTGTTTTATGAGAACCGTCCCAATGATACTTCATTCCCAGTTTCTCTTATTAACACATTTCGCGAATTCCTCCTGATCGTAAAACAAAACTATGCTCTCAAAAATTGTTTTAGGCCGGCCGTGGGCGTCAGGGGGATTGCTTCGAGATTCGAAAATTGAAGTTCGTATTGTACCGTCCCTCTCACTCTCGTATAGGTAGTATTAGCGTCAGCGGGACGGCAAGACACGATGTTCTAATTTTGCACTTCGTAGAGGGCCTGATTTCCTATCGGGCTGTAACGTGACGTCCCTTACGCTCAGTTTGCAAACGAGTCGACATTTGACGGGGGTTTGATCAATTTTATCAATTTTTATTACGCTTGCATACGTTTTTGTGCTCTCAATGTTATTGACACATTTTCCACAACGTAACCTTGTTTAAAATTGCAAAAGTTTTTGCAACGATATTTTTCACTTAAATTTTTAACGAGAAAAGCCTTTTGTTATTTATAACATAAATAAAAACAAGCCCTACCTTGCATGTACCTAGTATGTTTGCAGGTCAATATATGGAAGCTTTTATGCGTAGGTATATTGGTGGAAATGACTTATTCCCTATTTTTGCAACGGCATTCGTTTCAAACTCGGCAAAAATGTCACGTTGTTTTCCACAAAAAAAATCAAGTTAATGACGTCAACAACAAAAATCGAGCCCGTGCTGTAATCCTTACATTAGAAATAGACATAAGTGGGGCTATAAAGGTTCGGAGACTTTGTTCAAGTAATGAGAATCCTTGTTGCCGGTCTTAGATACGTGGACTTTAGACCATTGTGTTAAGATTGCATTCACAGTAAGTAATTGGTCCTCTAGGGTACTTCATTGTATTGTAAACATATAGTTATCTTGTTTGAAGTTAAACAAAATGATATCTATAAAATTATAACAGTTGAATGTATACTGAGTAATCACTGCGTTTACTAAGCCGAAGAATAAAATAATTAAAAGACAGCTGCATTACAAATTTATTTAGGCAAAGTGCATAATTTCCACCGAAAGTAGCCGTAGTTATGGAGATCAGCTAATAGTTGTCAAAAAAAATTAACAAAAAAGTGAAACCGACTCCAAAAAAATAATAAAATAACGAAAAATGGAACCGACTACAAAACCATTGAAAATATTTTTCTAGGTACCTACTAGCTCGAAGTCGGTGCCTCAGCACGAGCCAGCAGGAATGGAACAATAGTCGTCTACCTCACCTACATACTATGGGTTTCAACCCATCCTCATAACAGATTTTCGTTGTCTACCTTCTGGCTTCAGCATCAGATCAGTTCGAAAGAATCATTAACTTAAAGCTCCTTCTTAGTTGCTTATCTAGGTATATTAATCATGATCGTTTATATACGGGCGAGCATTACTTAGCTTTGACGAGTTCCATTGGTCATCTACGGTCTCCTTCATCAGGTCCAGTTTACCAAATGATACTTTCTGAATGTAAATGCTTATTTTAATGCTAAAAATGACAAAATCGCCATAGGTGTACCTATAAAATTTGAGGTTTGCCCTCGATTTCCCTAGGATCCCATCATCAAATCTTGACTTGGTGACAATGGGACCACCTCAGAAGAGTACCCTTTTGAATAAAAAAAGAATTTTGAAAATCGGTTCACAATTAACTAAGTAATCGGTGAACATACATAAAAGATAAAATACAAACATAGAACCTAGAACCATTGGAACATAGAACCTCCTCCTTTTTTGAAGTCGGTTAAAAATGGAAAACAAATTGTCCCAATTAAGCCCACGAAGACAGGCTAGTGTAGCCAGCCACCATAAAACAAAAACGTCGTCAACATACAAATCCTGAAACCAGATTTTCTGCCGCAAAATTAAAGTCTGACGTCGAGATTTATTATAACATTAGTAATGGGATCCCGTGCTCATTTCCAGTAGCCCGTATTGTTAAAAGCAATTAAGCTGAGAATGGGTACCATTGAAAACGGGGACTTCCATACTAATTGTTTCGAATGCTTCAGATGATGTCAGAGATCCGTCCACGCTACAACGATTTTTGTGATTTAATATTCGCGAGTTAAAAAAAGAGACTGTTTTTTAAATAACAGCCACGTAAAAAATCTCTAAATAAAAAAATGTTATTCAATTCCTCGAAGTTATGACTTTCGTATGAAACAACCCACATGATTCACAAGCTTCACATTCATAAAAAATTGTAATAGCGATAAAAAAATATATATATAACATTATTTTCCATTTATATTTTTTTTTCTGAAATACACTACGAAGTTTGGTTACTAAAATGATAATTGAACTTTTGTAATTTTGTCAAGAGCTTAGCCGCGACTGGGAGTTTTGAAGTCGTGCCGAAGAACAAGGTGCTAATTGGTTCAACTGAACCGCTCTCAGGTTCAAGTTTTAGGGCAGAAAAAGAAAATGTCACGCTCCAATTTCAAGAGCAGCTGCGAAATAAATGAGGAAGTTTTTAAAGTAGGTTACGAATGAACTAAAAATGCTGCGCTAAAATAAAGATAATAATGACAATGGAACGAAACTTAGTGTTCTGATTGTTCCAAAAGACACCTTGAGTATGATTTGATATCTTTTCAGAATAGAGCTTAGTTTTCTACTGATGTTTGATCTTTGATTATTGCTTAAACGGCTTTATTTGGTACACAAATGTTGAAAAGTAGCAAAATGTGGAAATGTACGTAATTATCCTACCATCGATTTATAAGACTCTTATAGGAATCTAATAAACGTCTTGACTTTGACCACTGTTCTTAAAACAGCATATTACAAGACGATACTACAAGACCTTTTGATCCTATAACTTAGTCTCGTGAACTTTTAAAGGATAACTTTCGAAGACTTTTACTAGAGTATGGCCTTATAAACGTATTTTATAAGACTTTTTAGCATCGATGTCCTATATACGAATTTAATAAAACCTTTTACTCCTATTAAGGTCTTATATTTCCAATGTAGGATACGTAATCTTATAAATGTTATAAAAATAGCTGCAATAGGTCTAGCATACATAGGATCCTATAAAAGCATGTAATAGAAATGTTTACTCCTATTAAGGTCTTAATTCTTCCTTCTATAAGACATGAGATCCTATAAATGTTATAGAAATAGTCGCTGTAGGTCAAAAATTGTATAGGAGTGGTGGTCTTGGTCGTGACTTCTAAGA